>NC_056737.1:1834679588-1834879588 GCF_019279795.1 Protopterus annectens | reverse complement strand
ATTTCATTAACCTGTATGGATTCTCACAACTGATCACTACCCCTACCCACAATTGACTGGATCTTGACCAGCTCTCCAAACAACTATTGTAACCCTTCTACCTTCCCTGACTCTATTAGCGACCATTCTCCCATCTCTATCTTAAGGCACTCTCCTCATCTCTCTAAGCCCCATCTCTGCAGAGATTGTAGGAAACTGATTAACTTTTCCCCTGAAACCTTAACTATAGACTCTGCCATCAACTGGTCTTTCCTAAAAACTCTCCCATTCAGTGACACCTTTACAAAATTCAACCACATTTTCCTTGATGTCTTAAACTGTCTTGCCCCAACTCTCAAAATCAGAATCAAATCTAATTTTGCACCCTGGCTCTCCAAAGCTACTTATGCTTTGATGCATGAAAGAGATGCTCTATGGAAAAAATGGTAAAACACTAAAACTCCCACCTTTCTCCAAAGTTATAAGCAGCTCAGAAATTGTGTAAAAAACTTATTTTGGATGAATGCCAATATTTCACTAAATTTCTAGGCTTTCACCCAAATGATCCAAAAAAAATTCTGGAGTACTATTAACTCCCTTCTCCACACTGGTTCTCCTACCATCCCTAACACTTTCCCCTATCGCTGTCCCACTGAAACTGCAGACTTACTCAACAAACACTTCATAGACAGCATCTCTAAACTCCTCTGGTAACTCTGCTCATCCCAACTCTTCTGTGTCACCCTCACCTCCCCCTAAACCTCTATTCTCCTGTGTCTCTCAGCTTTTCACCTTGCGACCTGTTTCTAGTAAATATATCAAATCCCTGCTTCTTAAACTAAAACCACATCCACTGATAAACTCCCCCCTCAATTTCTGAAAATTACTGCTGACTCTATTCCATATCCTGTATCTATCTTAGTCAACCTCTCCATTCAGGAATCTACTGTACCGGAAATATGCAAAGCCTTCTATACCACTCCTCTGCACAAAGATGGCAACTTTGTTGAACGCTCTAACTACAGACCAATCATTATTCTCTCACCACTAAGATCCTTGAAAAATGTATACATACTCAACTACTGTCCTGTCTCATTCATGAAAATCTCCTCACCCCCTCGCAACATGGTTTCCACCCTAAACACAGTACCTTGACTGCCTTACTATCCTTTACTCAAAATGTTGCAGAAGCTAGGGACAACAACCTTCTCATCTCCTGTCTATTCCTTGATGTCTCTAAAGCCTTCCCCACTGTCTCATCCCATCCTTCCTAAAACACTCTCACACCTAAACCCCTCTCCCTCTACTCTTGGCTGGTTCCAGTCCTACCTTACTGGCAGCAAATAAGTTGTTAAATGGCAGCAGGCTTTCTCACCCTTTATTGCTGTTCAAACAGGAGTACCCCAAGGCTCCATACTTGGACCGCTCCTTTTCAACATTTTTACCTACATTCATCCTGCAGTCTCTTATCTGTAATACAATACACAGATGGCTCTACTCTCTTATCTATCTCCAATACTATCTCTGAACTACACAAACTAACACAGAATTCCTTTATCTCTGTTGAAAAATGGCTCAGAAATGATCAACTAATTCTTAACCCGAAAAAACTCAACTCCTTCTCTTCCTACCTCAGACACTCTCTCACCTTAAATCCAACTTTTTTCTTTCCTCCCTAGATGGCACCACTGTCTCCCCTGCCTCACACACCAAACTCCTTGGAGTAATAATGGATGACTGACTAAAATTTGACTTGCACATACAACAGGCCATCAAAAAAACCCACCCAAAACTTGGACTACTTTATAGGAACAAAACAATTCCTCACTACTGCCACTAAACGCACTCTTGCCCAGGCATTTCTCTTACCTAGTCTTCTATACGCTTCCCCCATCCTTACCAATACCCAAACTACCTCAATGCAGAAACTGGAACAAATATACAACAAAATTGCCAGATTTATTCTAAACCAACCACTCTTGTTGCATCACTGCCTCTCACTAAATAAACTTCAGTGGCTAAAATTTCCGCACCTTCTCCTACAATCACAACTCCACACTACCTTTTCCATATTCAACAACCGCTCTGCCTGGCCTGCTCTCGGATCCCATGTTACTCTCTACTCTCCTCCCCCGGCCTCTCCGGAGTGCTGATCAGCATCTTCTCTCAGTTTATAAACCCAAAAGGAATACTGGAAAACTACTTTACAAACACTGCGTCACTAAATTGGAACAAACTCCCTCTCCATATTAGATCCAACCTTTCCTTTCCCTGTTTTAAAGAGGAGCTTAAATCCCACCTACTAAACTTAAAATTATGCCATTGCCTTGACCACACATAATCTTAGTCATTCCTATTGTATAACCTGTTGCATCTCTTAACTTTCTTTCTCTGTTAGTAACTTCTGCTTAAACTAACCTCCTAAACCCTCAGCTCTACTACTATAATCCTGCTATAGCCCCCTCCTTTCCCTCCCCCTCCTATTCTCCACACTATTAAGACTCCTAGGGCTAACACGCTTAAATACAGCTGATTGATCACTCTCTAAGAGGAAGCGGTACTTACTTTAACATGATTACACCATGTTAGAGTTCTGCTCTGTAGTCTGGTCTACAAATGTGTACGATAAAATGGGGTGTTATAACTGTATTTACTCCCTTGGCTAGAACGCTGAACTTTGTTTAGTGTTCATGTTTTGCTGGCCTTTGTTAAACAGTATTAACCACATAGGAGTTCTTTCCTTAACAAGAGAGTTCTAGTAGTATATAGTGAACAAGAGAGTTTAAGCAGTTTTCAGTGAACACGCATTCAAGCATCTAACACCCCTCTCTCAATTCTGGGCTACTGTAATCTGCACCATGCAATGAATGGTTGCTTAATGTATTTCTTCTACTGCTCTATTTTAGTGGACCTGTAGAGTTGTTGTTAAGCTGAATGCTAAACTTTTGGTCGCTTAATGTATTTTCCTACTGCTTTATTTTAGCGGACTTTTAGAGTTGTTGTTGTTTAGCTGCAAGTTAGACCTTTGGTCGCTTAATGTACTCTTCTATTGATTTATTTTAGTGGACCTGTAGAGTTATTACTAAGCTGAAAGCTAGACCTTACTGTATTAAAGTATCAGTAGAAACTGCATCTACCTTGCACATGTTTGTACTAACCTAAAAAGCATATTTGGCATAATAACATGTGTATTCGTGGCTAATGTGATTTCAAATGTACTGTCTTTACTAATAATTTGCTTAGAGTGTGTGTTAGTCCTACTGCTTACATCACCACTTTTTCTCTCCCTTTGTGTACCCAGCACTACAACTGCCTGACCTGTACTAGGTCTTGGGTTTATTACCCTGTCCAGGATTGCTGCCTCTTCCCCAAGCTAAGGAACATAGCCAAACCTCTTTGGGCATCTTTCCCCTAAAGGATACAAGAAAGTACATTTTATACTGACTGTTACTTAAAGATACACTTGTTATTTTCTCCCCAGGTGCATATTGTAAACTCCATAGCCAGGACAGCCAGCAGCCAAACCCTTCCCCCCTCCCAACCAACAGAGTTTCCACTCTTATAGCCTCCTTATACTACTCCTGTGTCACCCTACCTTAACAGTTTAGGGCTGCTAGCCCTGCGAGTAGCCTTGGTTACAGTACAGCCTTTGCCCACTAGGTGGTACCCTCCTCCCAGGTCTTTTCTCCTTGCATAACTTTTCTCCATTGTTATAAATTTCTCTTGGACAACCACTCTACACTATATTTACCTATCTGATAGACCCATTTTTACCCCACTTCTTACCATATATTTCTCAACTGCACAGTTCAATATCTCCTTTTAAAACTTACCCTAACAATCAGCACTCCACTGATTGTTTTCCCTGCATTTTGTCCTTCTCTGGCTCTTCCCTCTCCATTTGCCCTGTGGGCTCACTCCACTCCTCTACCCTGCCCCCAATTCCCACCCGCCCCAGTACTCCTAATCTTATACTACCCTAACCACACCCCCTACTTAGTTGGCCATTCCCACTAACCACTTTCATTCTATCATAACTCATCCTTTCTACACACCCATCCCCCTACTCCCAATTCACCTGCATTCAATCTCCTCTATCACCACACCCATATTCTCTTAACTCATCTACTATGCCAGCCACAATGTATCCACTAACTCCCACCTTATCTCCAAAACCGAAACCATTGTACTACCTCATACCCCCACTTATTATACTTTATCTTTTCACCGCCTATGAATTCCACTACCTGCCTAACTCTCAGCATCCAACATCAATTACAACCACTTACATCCAAACACACACCCCTCCATCAATACTACCCCACCTCTTCACCTATTGCACTACTCCAAAACCTCTCCATCCTATACTACCTACATACTTAAACCCAAGGACTAAGAACTTTTACCAACTCCTACTAAAGTTCACCAAGTTCATAAGGAGTATATTACCTAACCTCATAGCTGACAGCGACATCCATCCTAACCCTGGCCCAAACTCACCAGCTACCACTAACCCCATAAATAGAACTCCTACCAACATAAGAAGCTCACATAATGCCCCCAAATCATTTCTAGTCTGTCACCTAAATATCAGAAGTATAAATAAGAAACTCCACTACCTGCATGCCCTCCTAGACATGCACTCCCCTGATGTATTCTGCCTTACAGAAACCTGGCTCAAACCCACTATCCCTGATAATGAAATATTACCCACCCCCCAAGTACAATATAATAAGACTGGATCATAAAGGTAGAAAAAGAGGTGGAGTAGCCATCCTATATAAATCCTCTCTCGAGATATCCGCAATTAGCACCCCACAAGACCTAATAACTGCCAACACTGAAACAATCATCTCAAGAGTCCAACTTAACAAAAACAAATCTATAAAGATAGTATATAGTTATATTCCCCCGGGCAATAACATAAACACCTTAGAAAGCACCCTCCAATGGTTATTCTCCACCCACCCCCAAGAAACAATCATTCTTGGGGACTTCAACATCGACTGAACAACTTGTTCAGCAAACCTCTCCACCACCCATATTAACTTACATGGTTTCTCCAAAACTATTAGTACCCCCACCAGAATCAACAAGCCCAACAAAAAGGAAAGCATCATAGACTGGATCATAATAAATAACAAACCTCAGTTATACAAATCAGGCACCCTACCTGAAGACATGAGCGACCACCTCCTAACCTACATATTCAGGAAAAGAGATGACATGCCTCACCAAACCACCTTTAAAACCCTTAGCTATACAAAGAACTTTAACTTAAATAGTTTCCAAGCTGATCTAAGCTCATGCAAATGGGCCAATCTTAAAATACTTCCCCTTGACTAAGCAGTCTCGGAATTCAACACTAGATTCCTGGCCATCTTAGACAGGTATGCTCCCACACGTAGAATCAGAACCAAAACCAAAATTGCTCCATGGCTAACCAATACTACTAGACAAAAATTTACTGCCAGAAATACAGCATGGACCTCATGGAGAGCCACCAAATCCCCACAAGCCCACATAACATTCAAACAAATAAGAAATGAAGCAAAAAGGTCTATTGTGTTAGACAAGCAAAACTACTATTTCAATTTACAGCAAAAGCACCAAAATCAGCCTCAAAGATTCTGCTCAGGTCTGAATAAGCTGCTCCACCCAGGTAAATTTTCTACCCCCACCCCCTCAGCTACCTTACAACTACCCCCTGAATGTGTTGCCAATACCTTTAACACTTTTTTCACCGAAACTGTCAAGTCCCTAGCTAATAATCTATCTCCCTCCTCCTCTACTACAATCTCACCTACTCAGGTGACCCCCCCCCCTTAAAATTTGACCTTATCCCCACAGACTATATCAAATCTTTACTTAAGAAGTTAAAACCTACCACCCTGGCAGCCAACCTACTTCCCGCAGAGTTTCTACAAAAGACTGCTAATGTAATAGCTTACCCTATCTCCATCTTAATCAACCATACTATCCAGGAATCCTACATCCCCTCCATCTGGAAAATTGTTCATATTATTCCACTTCATAAAGGATGAAACTCCACTGAACTCTCTAATTACAGACCTATAGCCATACTATCTACCTTAGCCAAAATAATGGAGAAATGCATACAGAAACAACTTTTAGCCCACCTTACTCAGAATACTCTCCCAACCTCATCCCAGCATGGTTTCAGACCAGCCCATATTACAACCACTGCCCTTCTCTCCTTCTCTCACACACAATAAATCACAACCGTAATCAGAACCTGCTCTCTTCTGCCCTCTTCCTCGATCTATCAAAAGCATTCGATATGGTAAATCACCACCTACTCTTAGACTCTCTCAAATCACTGTCCATAGATAACCCAGTAATCAACTGGTTCCACTCTTACCTGTACGGTAGACACTCTCCAAATTCCGTATCACAGAACCCCAACAGTTATCAGATGAATAAAACACGCAAATGGTACCAAGATAAATAAGTGTCACGTTCCAACTGGTTAAAAATTTATTTAATATTGTTGTACAATAAAAACAGGTTGAGCGCTTTCATCTACTGTCTGTAGATTTCATCAGAACAATCATCTTATGTGCCAATCCCTTTTATACTAATAAATTCCCACCCTTAGTAAAAACAATTGAATAATTACTATGAACTGTAAATAATTTAAAAGAACATGCACAAGTTAATAGTATATACACAAGATGACATATAATTCATAAACAGTCTAAGATACAGTGGGAAACTGTCAATTACATATCTTCTTCCTATAGCAACTGTATGTCCTGTTATTGTTGTAAACTAATAACTGATGTAATACACATGCTAAATGAATAAATAAGAAAATGTTGACTGGAACTCCTAACTAAAATACTCCATGTGGTGATACTAATGTATACTACCAAAAAATTCATCATTATATTTGGTGTTTAACCTAACCCTAACTCTGAATGTGTATCGTTACTCAGTTCTGTTGTATAAAGACTGTCTAAGTCTGTTGTACATAATTCTACAATAATATCTACCATATATATATATATATGCGTGTGTGTGTGTGTAGGAATGTTTGTGTCTTTTGGCTTTTCCCAGTTAGGGGTCGCCACAGCGGAACTCCAGTCTGCTAATGATTGGCAGTTGATTTTTACGTACTGGCTTGCCAGGCCTGACGCACAACCTTCAATGAAGGTACGCCCATTCACGCATGTCTCCACGCAGAAGACACTCTAGCTAAGAATCGAACCAGACACCATCTTACTGTGAGGTGACAACACTACCACAGCACCACTACCGCGGTATCATATATGTGTAGGAATAGATGTACAGAAATGAAATAAGATAAACTATGTCTTGATGAGAGGTTTGGTGGGTATGTATTCATTTAATCCTGGGGAGGTTGGCTGCATTCAACCGTATTTGCCATTTAATTTCTTTCTCCCCTAATATGGCTTTGATATTACCCCCTCTTGGATTATTCTTAACTACTTCAAGAATTGAAAATTGAAAGGACTCACATCCAATACTATTCTCCAAATGTCTGCATAAAGTGTTGTTTTTGTCCTTTCTTTTGATGCAATAAAGATGGTCATATATCCGATTTTTAAATCTTCTGTCAGTTTTCCCAACATAATAACTAGAACATGTTGTAGATTTTCCCAAATATATAACATGTTGGGTCTGACAGTTCCCTCTCTTAAATCTGATTTTACTCCTAATTCCATTCTCCAAATATATCTGTTTTTCCTCCATAATGGCATGACATTGGTTACAGTGCCCACATTTGGTAGTGCCTTCCAAAATTGAAATGTCTCTCATGTTGGAAGTTCTAGATTCTATCATCCTTTTGATGTTGGCCCCTGTTTTGTACACAAATGTGGGTCTGTCTCTAAGTCTAATATACACTCCTTCATCGCTAGTAAAAATATTCCAGTTATGATGTATAATGTTCTTAATTTCACCTACAAATGAACTAAACTCTAATATATATGCTCTATGAAATCCTGTGGTGTCCGACTTGTTGTCATCTGTACCCTGAGTATTGATTGCATTACCCAGGAGGGGAACATATTTGTTTCCCCGCTCTCTGATCACATATCCAGTTATGTCACTTATTAAATTGTCAGAGTATCCTCTTTTCCTGAACATCTCACCAATGAAATTAATATCCTTAACCATGTCTTCCTGCAATGTAGTCATTCTGGCTGCCCTAATACACTGCCCTTTGATGATACTTCTTTTCTGAGTGTGGGGATGATTGCTGGTGTATTCAAGATAGGAATTACAGAAGGTTTCTTTCTGATATATTCTGGACTGAAATCCATACCCATCACTAAAGATGTATGTGTCCAAATAATTTATACCCTTCCTACTGAAACTTTAAGTAAATTTCAAGAAGGGGCTTGTATGATTTAAATAGTCAACAAATTGGTCTATAGAATCATCTGTTCCTTTCCACAACAAAAACATATCGTCCAAAAACCAGACATAACACACTATGTGTTCCTTCCAATGGGTACCCATAATAAACCCTTCTTCCCAGTCCAATAACACTAAGTTGGCGTAGATGGGGGCACATGCTGCCCCCATAGCTTTGCCTTGTAACTGTTTGTAATATTCACCTTCGAAATATATGAAATTATTATCCAAAACTATGTTCATGAATTCAGATATGAGATCAATTCTGTCCCAGTCAAGTTGTGAATATTTGTTGACACTGTTGTTAAATCTAGACATACCATCCATCTTAGGAATGCAAGAGAATAAATCTATTTATATCAATGGTCAAAAATAATAGATTGTCATCCCATAATTCTGCTTTAAATCTACCCAAGAAGTCCCAGGAATCCTTAATTAAATGTGGGACCCTCTGGTAGATATGTTTTAACCATTGGTTGATAGCTTTTCCAAACGGAAATGTCTTACTCTTGCTTCCTGATATAATAGGTCTAAAAGGTGGATTATGAATACTTTTGTGTATCTTAGGTATGCCAACTATAGTGGCTAGAACCGGATTGTCTACCTCAAAAATCTGTATATTTCTGAATCAATACGTTTGTCAAGTAAATATTTTTCTAGAAATAAATCAATTCTTCTATGAGCTATATTAATTTGGTTGAGTGAAGACGTCTCATATTTACCAGTTTAATTCAATATATCAAATATTTTCTGAGTATATTCGTTGACATCATATAAAACAATTCCCCCTCCCTTATCCGGTGTCATTATCCGGATATCGTTGGAGTCACATAGTTCCCAAAGGGCATTTTCTTCTTCTCTACTCCAGTTGTTGTTCACCTTAACCCTTTGTGAGTTGTTGTATAAATCATATATTTTACTTGTCACTACTTTTTCAAAAATGGCTAAGGTGTTATGCATGGGGGGTGTAAAGTCACTTCTTTTTCTTAAACTGTAGTCCCCTATCAAGCTGATTTTGAAAAAATAAGCCTAAATTTAACTTTTTCATGTAAAGTTTGAATTCTACTAAGGTATCCACCAAGTTAAACCTCCTTTTAGGTATGTATTTCATCCCTTTCAAAAATATTTTGAAGTGTTCTACATTAACCTGTTGTGTGTATAGTTATATATATTAAAATCTCCCATGCTGTGTATTACACCATTAATTTGAATAACTGGATGGGAGACAACAAGCTGTCCTGTGGAAAGACAATCTATCCCCCCTTTTACCTGTCACCCTTGGAGTACTCCAAGGTTCTATTCTGGGTCCCCTCCTTTTCTCTATATTCATCAATGACCTGCCCAAAGTTATCCCACATGCAACTTGTATAGAGTATGCAGATGACTCTACGCTAATCTGCTCTGTCTCCACTCCCACAGAATTACAATCCCTATCCCAAACCACCTTCAACAAAGTAGAGAACTGGCTTAATAATCGTTGTCTCTTATTGAACCCAAACAAAACCAAACTACTACTTTTCTCTCCCACCCATAAGCTAACATCACCAATAATTAGTCTCTGCTAACAATGGCACCATAATTGCTCCTGAACCTTGCACTAAACTACTAGGTATGATCATTTTAACAATCTGAATTATGATGCCCATATAGACAAAACCATAAAAACAGTAAACAAAAAAATAGGTTCCATGTATAGGATTAAGAAATTCTTAACCCCAACTGCCAGAACCACCATAGCTCGCACACATCTTCTGTCATCCCTTCTCTATGCTTCACCCATCCTCACAAATCTAACCAAATCAAACCTTAAGAAAATCACCAGCTGCTATAACAATATAGCTAGATTTGCCATAGGCTCAGCATACAGAACCCACCTCTGTCAAAATCTTCGCAAATTAGGCTGGCTTGAACTACCCAATCAGATATACTATAACCAACTCGTAGTTACTCATAAAATCCTCTACCAACCTACCAGTACCCCTATTCTGACTAATATTATTACCCCCTATAGCAACCTAGCATCCCTCCGCTCATCCAGCAGAATGCTAGTACAAACGACCAAAGCCAACAACTCAGCCGGAGATTCCTTATTCTCCAACTCTGCTGGAAAAAAAATGGAACTCCCTTCCTGCTGAACTAACCACTAAATGCTCTTTGCCTCAATTCAAAATATCTCTAAAGACACACATGCACAATGGCTGGCTATGTCCATGTCTAAACCCTGACTAACCCATACAATAATCAGACTGAGGTAAGACAAAGCAATAGTCATGCTCATGTCTAAACCGTGACTAACCCGAAATATACCAAGACACAATTAAACCAAACTTAGCTCACAGATGTGATTACCCTTATTTATTTTCTTCCCACACCCTCATATTATGTATTTCTTTACTCCATTATATGTCTCTAATTTCCATTATCAGGAAAATAACTTATTATTCTGCCCACACTAAATAAACTCCTTCTTGCCTAACTACCTTCTCTTAACCGTCATCCTTACTTTCTAACTGAAAATCCTTTTTCTTTTAGACACACTTCTCTTATGCAATTGTTTTCTCTGTATATTTATTCCATCACCAACAATGTTTTTTATTTCTTATCTAAATGTAACCTTAATTTGAATTAGTCACCGTTTGTTGTTAAATGTTCTAGATTTCTCTGTAACCTGCATTTTAAGTGTTACAATTTTTTTTTTAATGTGGAGCTTTTCTTCCCGGGCCTCCGCTGAAAATGGATATGTACCCAGTCAGACTTTCCCGGTTAACAAATGTAAAATAAAATAAAATAAATATATCTTTTTCCCCCAACTTCCTATCAATGTCTGTACATTTTCCTTCTTTTGAAGAATGATTATCTTTTTGTTTTTACTCTTATATGTAGCAAATTTAGACCACTGCTATCAGTGCAGCCCTTAATGTTCATATTTTTTTCTTTTGTTTTTCTCTTTATAATTAATTTTGTATTTGCATTGTTATTTTTAATAGTTTTTGTCCTGTATGTTTATCTTTGCTTATGTTTGCCAGGGCTCTTTCCCCTAGGGTTTCCACTGAAAATGGGTTGCTTACTATCAGTGCAATGCAAATAGTTAGTAACCTTTTCTTTTTTACAATTATTTTGTATTGTGATTGTTATTTAATATTTGTATATTGTCACTTTATCTTTACTTATGTTTGCTAGGTATTTTCCCCTCGGGTCTCCGTTAAAAATGGCTTTGTTTGCAAACTCAGTTGAACTAACCCGGTTAACAAATGTGAAATAAATAAATAAAATAAAGATCAGACAGTCTGGTTCCATTGGCAAGCTCTAGTCAAATGAGTGGACCAAGACTGGCTGCTCTGAGCAACCATTTACAAATGTTACCTCACAGAATAACAGTGCATGGACTACCATTAGATTTCTGTGTGGCATAGGGAGGATGTGAATCCATGCTAATGAATAGTATGATAGCTTACTTCAGGTAAGATGTTTGCATTCATTGTGAATGCTAGGTTTTAAATAAATTATTTAGTCTATTAATTAAATAGTGCACTAAAATATTTATACATATAGTTTCTTGCGAATGGGGCTGTTCTTTTTTTCATTTAAAGGCATACTTTTCATGTTTTCAAACTTGAAAAAAAAAAGATAAATGGAAACCGCACTCTTGGCATTTGCTGTTTGAGATATGTCTACAGGTGCCAGGATAACGAGCCTCTTTTAGTTAGGGTTTTAACATGTTAGCATACATAGTTTGACTATAAACTTCTCTTATGTTAGTGCAATTCAAAACAAAATATTGACATATTTTATTTTTGACTTCTTTCTATTTCAGTTCTGTACAGTGTATCAGCAAACCTTGAAATGTAATTATTCGTACTGTGATAAGTACAGGCAATAAACACAACAGTCTTTTGTAAAAACAAATGTTTTATTGCAGTAAACATATAACTGGCAAGTTTTTATCAGTCGGAACTGAAATGAAGTGACAAGTGGAACTTAAAACATTCAGTATTTTAAAGCAAATTTTCATATGCAGTACGATTTTAAAGCATGCAGTGACTTTCTTGACATAAGTTTGACTTAACTGGAACAGTACTGCTGAACTCATGAGCGGTTTACACTTAACTTCAAACATTTATTTAGTATTTAACATTAGTTAAATGTACAGTTTCTCTCCCCCTCGGTCTCTCTTTCTCTCTCTCTCTATCTCTCTCTCTCAAAATCAGTAATTAAATCTACAGCATCTCTCTTTCAAAATGGCATTTAAGTGTACAGTCTCTATTTTGAGGGCTCGTACTAGTAAGGGGTCACATGAATGTGATTCTTTATCACAGTCACAGAGATATGGATGGCTACAGGTCTCTTCTACCAGATCTCATCACGCAAATTGAAGCTAATCAACATAAGTCTCTCTTAGTGGGTCTTCGAGTAGAGATGAGACATAGAGCAGGTACAATTTGCATACAGTCTCTCACCAGACCTCTTAATGGTGAGTGGTAATGGTGCTGGACTCAAAGAAGTTTAAAGTAACATACAGTGCCTTAACCCAGGTCTGATACTGGTGTGTGGCGATGGAGCTCTTACTGTGTACTTTTAAATAGTTCTTACCAGTCAGACACATAAGTATAGCATCCTGGTAAGTCATGATCTACAGTCAAGGCAATTATGTGTGTCATGCATAAAACAATAATAGCACTGAGACACTACTAAAGTCTTTGGGTTGTATAGACCAGTATTAACTTTTTTAATTAGTGCAAGATGCTTATTTTGCCATAAAGAAACAAGCAATTTTTTGAATACTGGTTTATGCAAAAAAGTCTTTAGCCAATTAAATGTCTCTTAGTCAATATCTTAGTGAACAAACTAGTAATATTCTCTGGTTCGCCACCTCATTGTAGAACATTCTGTTCAGTACATAAACAACAGTATTCTGACTCAGCATTCCTTCTAAGAATTTATTGTTCTGCTCTTCCAGTTAACAGGATTTCCACTACCCGACATACAACTCATAAGGGAAGACACCCAACCTTAAATGGCCTCACTGCATCTTGGAATATTAGAACTCCGCTGACTTCTACCATCTTGTCAGTGGACTAAACTTAAATAGGTGGCTAACTTAAGGTGTCATTCATTTATTAGAAATTGAGTAAATTCTCTTAAAGGGACCCAGTCCTAAATCCTGCTTCCTAACCTCTGCTGCTACAGCTATAAGCCCTTTGATATTTTACCCAGCCCAAATCCCTAGTGTGCTTAGCGGTCCTACTCAGTTTTATAAAGTCCTACCCACCTCCCTTGGTAACACTCGACTGGCACTCCCAGTGGGATCATCACACTCTCTTACAATGCAAAGAAAGTCAGGCATTTAATGAGTTTACTACAATGTGTTAATAAAATTCTTCTGGTACTTCTGACAGTAAGACTTAGTCAATCACCATTTCAAAGATGCTAATTTTCAAACCCAACAGGTGTCTAGTTAATAGGGCCAGCATTAGACTTTTGGAAACATAAGACAAGAAGACCCTAAAAGAACCAACAAAGCCAGGGCCCACCGCTAAATTAGTGGACAGTGGACTCACCATATCCACAGTAATATTAAAAGAGTTGGGGCTTCCATAAAGAATTAGTACATTCAGAGGCCTTTGCAGCACTAACAAAAATTAGAGCATCCCCAAAATGATTCAAGGTGACAAGTGGCTACAGAAGGTTTAAACGTGTCAAGAGATCTCAAATCTCAAGACATAATTTTAGCAGGGCCAGTCACCTGGCAGTGCAAACTTTGGCTGTAGGTGACTGTGACTGTTGATATGACATGCTAACCCCATGTGCAAAAAAAAACGGGGAAAAAGGCTGTGAATGGATAGATGGATGGATGGATGGATGGATGGATGGATGGATGGATGGATGGATGGATGGATGGATGGATGGATTGTTAGCTGGGTGTATATAGTCTTTTCATCACTCTTATGCTCAATTCAATCTATTTCTTTTCCTTTTCTACCCCTTGCTTATACTGTCCTCTGAGAATACTACAAACTCACTGCATTTATGTCTGTGCCTATATTTTGTACCCATGCAGTGCTAAATGCTTATCTGAATGATATGTACTATTTGTACCTGTATGTAGTATTCGCTGACTTCAAACCAAACTGGGCCAGAAATTGGTCAGTGTAACCAGTGTTCTACCCCAGTAAACAAACAAACAAATATTAAACAGATAAGGACAGACCAAATCCAGGGGGCCAGGCAGATCAAGATGCAGAGGTTCCAACAGAAAAAAGCTGGAGGAATCAAGCTGGTTTGAAGTCAGAAGCCATGCTAATGAGTAGCATGATGTCTGTCTTCCAGGAAGGAATTTTCCATTCATTTTGAATGGTAGGTTTGAGGTAAATTGTTTCATTAGTCCATCAGCCAACAAATGTACTGAAGAATAATTACACATAAAGTGTCTTGAGAATGGGAACCTTCTTTTTTAATTGTAAAGGCATATTTTTAATGATGTTAAAGCCTTTCCATTCATGTTTTAACAAATGCAGTAGATACAGATTTAAAAGACCTACTGAGATTAATAGAGTCAGGATACCTCAGAAGACTTAAACTCTACTTCCTGGCATTCAACGTTCAAGTTTCTCCTATGCTCTAACAACTGAATTTATTTCTCAGTACAACCACAGGCACTACAGAATTTTAAATGGACAAATATAGGATTAGTCTTTAGAATTCTCCATCTATCCAATCACACTATTACCTATCTGATCAATTAAGTATATGGAATACTATAGCAATAACCCACGCCTGGGTGTGGGTAATGCGGGATTTACCCACAGTTGGCGTGGTTTGGTCCTGAGGGTGAAGCCCGAGGGACCAAACAAAGACAACTGTGAGTAAATCCCACATTACCCACACCCAGAAGTGGGTTATTGCTATTATACTATGACATTATTTAAGAAAAGAAATAATTACTTTTCTTAAATAATGGCATTGTATAATGCCTCTTTGCTGCCCTTCCGCAGCTGTCTGGTATCCGCGGCAGTTCTGATGTACTGCGCATGCCTACGCAGTACATCAGAGCTGTGGCCAAAAGCAACGGAGAAAGCAAGATCTCCATTGCTTTTTACTGTTTTGCTATGTTAAATGGGTTTAACATAGCGAGACAGCTTTAAAATAAGCAACGGAGATCTCCGTTGCTTATTTTAAAGCTGTCTCGCTATGTTAAACCCATTTAACATAGTGAGACAGGTTTAAAAAAAAAGCAATGGAGAAAGCAAGATCTCTGTTGCTTTTTACACACTGTGTCGCTATGTTAAAGGAGTTTAACATAGCGAGACAGCTTTAAAAAAAGCAACGGAGATCTCCTTTGCTTTTTTAAAACTTGTGTCGCTATGTTAAACTCTTTTAACATAGTGAGACAGTGTTTTAAAAAAAGACTTATACTAATGGAAAAAGTCCGGGCGACTGGACCTTTTTCCATTAGTATAAGTCGATTTACAACGTGCACGCTGGCCAATCAGTGTGCACGTTTTGGAATATTAATGGGGGGTCATGGTATAATGCACAACCTTTATTTTGTCAGTTTTAACAAAAATATCATAAGAAAATAGCTTACTCTGGATAAAAGATATCCCTTTGAACAAGGGGATTTCTGGCAACTATAGGGTTTTTTGTTGACTAAAACCAGTTAGGGGTGCAATCACTATCAAGTCGCTATGTAAAGAGAACTAGATCTAAAGTTTCCCAGTTTTTGAACAGGACTTTGGAATGTCTTGGACCAGGTTCATCCCTAACAATGCTAACATATTCCAAATATTAAAAACCTATGTTCCCTGCAAGTGGACTTTCTGCTACATGAAACATTCCACATTCTCTCCCAGCTATCATGTACATAAAATGCAATAAAGCAACAGTGAAATATTTATATTCCACTAAAATTATTCCGTTATATAAAAACATTTTCTCTTAGTCTGAGGCAACAGGGAAATTAACAGGTTGCATACATTCCCTGTACTTAGGAAAACACACTGCAAGTTACACTGGTCATTTGTTCTATGAAATATTAATTCAGTGGAAAGCCATTTGGAGTGGTTATGTAGCTACGGAACATTAGGAGCTACTGACACCTAGAGGTGCAATGCAGTATACCATAGACCAATCTGATAGGTTACACTGCATGAGCATTTAATTGCTTCTTAATAGGTGAGCATATCAGGCAATCTGGTTTATTGCATCAGACATGAATGACAGGATTGAGTCAGTCACAAAATAAACACTCTGCTTGTTTACTACAAAATCCTTCCTCTCTCTTTCTCTGTAATTTAATTGATATATATGACATACATACTTGTATGTGTGTGCATATTTCTAAAATTCTTGTTTTTGTTATTGCCGCTGTGATACATTTCTATTCAGAATTTCCACCAAAGAACATGTCAGCTTTCCAAGTAAACAACAGAAGAAGCATTTTGGCTAATTTGCAGTTAATTTATGCATATTTTTAAAACTATTTGATTTTTTTAAAACATTTACATAAACAACCAAATTGAAAATAAGTCTACAGAGTCTCAAGGAATGATAATTATATTACAAGCTAAACAGCTACAGACACAGCAGATTCACTACACTGATAATACCCATTGAAGAAGCCAAAAACCAGCAATCTCAACTAGTTCTTTGGCCTCTAGTGGAGATTCTGTAAAACTCTTGAAGTAGAAAGTTGTAAAGTCCTTCCGTGTTTGGTTACTATAGTTAGTAACTGAGACTTTATCAGTGAAACATAATTTTTGTACCAGGTATGGAAAGGAGTTAAACAGGACCACAGTGTGTAGGGATACACATACCCAGGCAGTGGATGGAGTATTTTACAGTTATGATGATGCTTTCTGTAAAATACTTCCTCTTGTACAGGGAAGAAGCAAGAACCTTGCCTCTCCATTCACAGTTTAAAAGACACCTTTCTGTCATTCTTCATAAGCAGGGAATACTAGGACAAGACCAAATCTTGTACTAAGGAAGGTTTAACTCCAGTGAAAAGAGCCATGATAATGCCACTGGTAATAACTTTCGATTAAGTGTAAAAGGAGTGGTCATAACCATGCGGGGGTTGATATTTTGGCTCAACCAGTTGACTGCTGACTTTAACATTTTGTGGGAAGATTATCCTGTGACATTGTTCCAGCAGTAGATCCAGCAGAAGTGCTTATGAGAAGAAGGTTAAACAAATAACAGATGTCCCTTGGACTGTATAAAGAGAGACATTATGAATTTCTTGAGCTATGTACCCCAGGCCAGCTGCTTCACAGGCAGGGACTAAAGGTTGAGGTGTTTCAATCTGCATCAGTAACAAGGTTACAACTGTTACATATTATGTATCTTATATGAATATTGTACTGTTACATCATTGTACTCTGTGGAGCTTTGCTTCCCAGGCTTCTGCTGAAAACGGGCTATTTTAGGCCCAGTCAGACTTTCCCGGTAAACAAATGGAAATAAATAAATAAATAATGTCACCTCGAGGCTGGTAAAACAAGATGACAAACTTGAGCTCATTGTCCAAATTACCATAGGCAAAGTCCCATACCATATCCTTACTAGTTATAGGTCCTGTGTATGACTCAGGAAACCCATAATTCATACTTAAGCTTACTAGAGATACTCACCATTCGACCCAATTCCATATTCATGAGCAACTTTAACTAACACACTATATATTGACATTCAGACATGACCCCAAACCTGCAGGCCCAGATATTCTTAGACTTTGTAAACACTAACACCCTGAACTTAATAGTCTGCATGCCCACAAGTGGAACAAATATACTGGATCTGGCCCTCACTGACATGGGATAATAGTGAAGCCTGCCCCCCTCTAGTGTAATGTCTTCCCTGGTATGGTTGGACCGTAAAGCTGTCTCCTTTGAATTAAAAATAAGACCTGTGATCCCAGCTAACCATGTAGCATTTAGAAACTATTCTAAGGAAAACCTCCTATTATTAAGTGACAACCTGACAAAATTTCAAGCCTCCTCAAAGCCTAAGAACACAGTTGCCTAAGCGGAATTGTTCACAGATACTCTATACAATCATGCTAATAAATGCATAGAGGCAACTGTGCCTATAAGAAATAAGCTCAGAACAAACTCAAAAAAAAAATCCAGCCTGGTGAAATTCAGACATCAATAGGCTGTACAACATAAGGAAGAAAGTCATAGTAAAAGTCATAAAATACAACACCCAGCAGGATAAAAACTCCCTCATCAATTGAAAGAAACTACTCACAAGGCAAATCAATGCCAAATTTGAGGTACAAATAGCTTCTCGGGCTAAGGACAACCACAAGGATTTCTTTAGCTATGTCTGTAACCTGTATGTGCAAAGCTGTAACATACAGAAATTTCATCTGCTGGCCAAAAAATTAATCTTCAGTTTCACCGCCTCTCCCTCACTCACCCCTCAAGAAATACCATCAAACATACCCCCCCCCCAACTATCACTAGGGAATAGGTCTTAAATGCACTATTGAAGGTCAAGAACACTGCATCAGTGGACCCAGATAACATTCCAGGTTCCCTCCTAAATAACATGAATCATGATATATCAGGACCACTGGAGTGATTATTAAATCATAGAATCCAGACATACTTCATGCCAAGCAAAGAACTGCATTAGTTATCCCCTGCATAAAGGCAGGCCTTCTATGGACACCAGAAACTACAGACCCATTACTCTGACTTGTCTCATATGTAAAGCCATGGAAAGAATTATCATGGAAATGATTAATAATAATATTGGAAATGCCCAGACACTGGATCCAACTCAGTTCATTTTTTCAAGGGACAATAATTCCTACTGAATCTGGTATACTTCTTCTAGAAGGTCACCAGTGCAATGGAGAAGGGTAATATGGTGCATACCGCCAAACGTGGCATGGCCAAGGTATTTGATACAATACCCTGCTCAGGCATTGGAAACACATGAAATTTGGTATAAATGCCAATGTTACTTGCTGGACTACCAGCTGACTCTCAGATAAGACCCAGGAAGATAAGATAGGGGAGACCACCTCCACAAAGAGGCCAGTCACTAGCAAAGTTCTTTAGGGCTCAGTGCTGGGTTCTCTCCTTTTTGATATCTACCTCTCAAAAGTCAAGGCTAAAAAAAGGGCCTCTGGTTGGCCAAGATTGCAGATGATTGCAAAATGGGACCAGACATAGAATCCCCCAAGCCACTAATATCTTTCAGAAAGGGCTAATACAAACAAATAACTGGTACCATAGACACAGTTTAAAACTCAATGCCAAGAAATGCATAATAGTACTATTTGGGAAGTTGGCTACTCCAGGAAGCTACCTCATTGATAACACATACCTAAGACTAGACCCAATATTCAGGGATTTGGGGACACATGTAGACAGTAACCTGGCCTTCTGCCAACATGTGTCTTATGTAGTAAGGAAATCATTCTATTTTTCTCAGCTTATAAGCAAGGGTATGGCATCTAGGTCCATGGAAGTCATCGTTTCACTCAGCCCTTATCAGACGCAGTGAGTTCAATGTATGTACCTGACCAGGCTCATGCAACAACTAGAACTTCTACAGGGTTTCCTCCCAAAAAGAATACAGGGTGGTAACAACATGTCCTCTGCAGATTGCCTCAAAGCTCTATCCCTACACTCTGTCTCTGACCAACTGTTGAGAGGTGATCTATGTCCGACATACAAGACATTTCATAAGATGCTATTTACAGTATTTACAAAGTTGAAATCATGTACTAAGTAGCTATAGGAGTTGCAGAGAGCTTGAAGCCACTCTAGGAAATAGTTATGGGAGTTATAGAGAGTTTAGGAACCCAGGAGAAAAACCTCCTTGGGGCATTTATTTAAATGGAATTAGGTAGGGTGAAAGCAGGTGCATTTCCATTTGGAGGACAGGTATGTGAAAAGCTGGGTTTGAAGTTTTCTGAGTTTGATATTGTCCTTAGTGTGGAAGGGAGAGCATTCCATTTCTTGCCTACTGACAAAGAGAGAAGTTGGCCAGCAGGTCATTTAAGTTTGTGGATAGTAATTAAGTTTTGGTGTTCAGATCTGAGAGGTCTATTAGGGGTATAGGGAGGAAGGATATTTCTTAGAGCTGGACATTTATTTGGGTGAAATACAAGTCTGTGTTCTGTGGTAAGTTGGAGGTAGTCTAGGTAATTAGTGAGTTCTAGCCAGTTCAGAGACTGAAGGGTAAGGCAGTGATGGGTGGAATTTTTAGATCTGGTGGCAAATTTAGAGATCTTATTATAGCAGTTTTCTAGTTTAGAGGTGATAGAAGAGGTCAGGTTAGTTAGAAGAGGGGCTCCGTATAACAGGGATGGGAGGAGGTAAGTAGTGGCCAGAGTAGGCCTAGTAGAGTTGGAGAGAATGAGGTTGTTCCTGTAAAGCATACCTAATGTTTGGTGGGTTTTCTTTATATTTTGTTGAATATGGATATCAAACTTGAGGTGTTCGTCAATAGTAATTCCAAGAAGTTTTGCAAAAGGGACCACTTCTATAGGTGAGCTGGTTTGGCTAAGGACTTTGAATGCATTTTTGTCATAAGAGAAAGTCTTAGAGGGAGGGAATAGTAGAATTTTTGATTTGTTTGGATTTAGTGAGAGGTGGTTTTGGTGCATCCAATTCTCAGTAGTTAAAAAAGCAGTTTGGGTTTTAGTCAGCAGTTCAGGGAGGTTTGAGGCACAGCAAACTAAACTTAAGTCATCTGCATATTGAATAATTTTGACATCAGGAATAGCAGTGTGAAAGTTATTGATAAAGATGTTAAAAAGCATAGGTCCGAGGATGGACCCTTGAGGTACGCCTGTTGGGGTAGGTAGGCAGGTAGAGGTAGTATTCTTGCATTTAACTGCCTGAGATCTATCCGATAGGTAACTAGAAAACCAGGATAAAGTATTTGGTGAGAGATGTAGGTTTGAGAGATGATAGAGAAGGTGTTTATGGGAAACACAGCACAGCTCCTCGTTGTGTCCTGCAGAGTGATTCAAGCAGCAGAGAGACAAATGAGAGACTTTAAACAGATAAAGTATTTTTTCTCTGCTTTCTAACTGCGACTGCATTTTCTCACCAAAAAACGAGTTTCTTGCTTACCTATTATCTCAATAGCATTGTTCTTATATTTTAACTGGTTTTGCACTTCTAAAAGTCATTTTTGTGTTGCTTAACTGTTGTAGGCCACACACTCAAGTGCGCTAGCCGTTTAAAGCATTTACAGTGTTTCCTGTTTAAGTTTCTGTTGTTTGTGCAAAAAAACTAAAAAAAAAAAATATCTTTGTTTCTCGCCTTTTCTAAACTAGAGTAGTCCAGATTTCAGGTTTGCTGAATTCTGGGCTGTGGTATAGTTCCTGTGTTGCCCATATCCTTACTTGGATAGGAGGAAGCTTCTCTGTTCACCAGTGAGAGTGAGGAGCTCTGAGCAGCCTATCTGTCCCTGGAGGAGTGGTCTCAGCCCAGCAACTAGTAGCTTATTGGCCTTTTTGGGCTAATTCCTATCTCTTTCTAGCTCCCTACCTTAAAACCTGCATTTGCGCAGTTTTGCGCTTGTTTCTAACTCAGCATAGCTCCTCGTGGTGTCCTGCAGAGTGATTCAAGCAGCAGAGAGACAAAAGAGAGACTTTAAACAGATAAAGTATTTTTTTCTCTGCTTTCTAACTGCGACTGCATTTTCTCACCAAAAAGCGAGTTTCTGGCTTACCTATTATCTCAATAGCATTGTTCTTTTATTTTAACCATTTTTTGCACTTCTAAAAGTCATTTTTGTGTTGTTTAACTGTTGTAGGCTACACCCTCAAGTGTGCTAGCTGTTTAAAGCATTTACAGTGCTTCCTGTTTAAGTTTCTGTTGTTTCGTCAAAAAAACTAAAAAAAACACAAAAAATATCCTTGTTTCCCACCTTTTCTAGAGTAGTCCAGATTTCAGGTTTGCTGAATTCTGGGCTGTGGTATAGTTCCTGTGTTGCCCATATCGTTACTTGGATAGGAGGAAGCTTTTCTGTTCACCAGTGAGTGGGGAGCTTTGAGCAGCCTATCTGTCACTGGAGGAGTGGTCTCAGCCCAGCAACTAGTAGCTTATTGGCCGTTTTGGGCTAATTCCTATCTCTTTCTAGTTTCCTGGCTTAAAACCTGCATTTGCGTGGTTTTGCACATTTTTGCGCACCACGCACCATCACGCTTTTAAGCAGGTTTAAAGTATTCCCGGCTCCACAAAGTCTGCTCTTCAATTTTTCCCTTAGAACTAGTCAAAATCTCAAAGTAAGCACTCAACCTACCTTCTACAGGGCAGCATTTTCTAATTCCTCAGTAAAGCACTAACATACTATAGCACTACACTCCCTTATACTATCTAGAAGTACAAGGCTCTCTATTTGTCCATTCCGGACAATCAACAAAACAGTTCTTTAAACTATCCAGGCATGTCCAAAGTGCAGTTTCAGGTATACTCTCCAGTCCAGCTGGTGAATCTGGGAATCTTGAGGCAATGTTATAATTGCCTTATGTACACAGACAACTCTCCTCCTTCCAACAAACTCAAATGTATGTAAGAGATGCAACTATACAGCCAAACTGGAGGCCGAGCTCTCTCAACACAAGACTGGCACAATCAGTCATGAGGACAAGGAAACCACCCGCACCACACAACCAATCTCACATAGACCAATCATATCAGCAAACAAGACACATAAACTCTCAAAAACATACTCGGAGGCTCTAAACAAAAATCTGCCAAAGCAGCAGAGACCTCCAAAGCAGACATCCAAGCAACCGCTACCACCCAACAACATCAGTGTGCCACACAGTCGCAGCCCTTAAGGCTACATAACACACCAAATACACTAGTAATAGGAGACTCTATTATCAGGCACACTGATGCCCCGCTCACCAGACTGAACAAGGAGAAGGTCACTGTAAGCTGCTTGTCGGATGTGAGGATCCGCCACATAACACAAGCACTCAGGTCACTCCACAGCAGGTGCGGATATGACTCTGTCATTGTCCATGTTGGTGTGAATGATCTGAGATGTACCTCCTTGGACTACATGAAAAGAGACATAGAGGAGCTCTCGGATCATGTAGCCCAGGCCGGTATGACCCTGACTCTGAGTAGCATCTTGCCCTCACCAAGAATGTTGCCACAGTATAAGGACAAAATGATCAATTTTAACAATTGGCTAAGCTATTGGTGTCATTCAAAGGGGATCCAGTGTCTGTCAGCCTGGGATGACATGCTCGACAAGCCACGTTGCTTCGCTAGGGACGGCTTGCACCTGTCACCCTTATGCTTTTGAATACTGGCTAAGGCTCTTGCCACCCCCATAGTCCCTTTTTTAGGCAAGGCTCAAAAGACAAACCCACCTCCTTAGAAAATACAAGAAACAAAAAACTAAGGGTAATACTACTCAATGCCAGAAGTCTAAACCTCAAGATGCATGCACTCGAGGCACTCCTTAGTATGGAGAAAATTGATATCTGTGCAGTAATAGAAACCTGGTTCAAGGCTCCAGAGAGCACCCCAGCACTACCAGGATATAACTCATACCATTCTTTTTGGCCCCAGAACTCCAACCGAAATACTAAAGGCGGGGGAGTATCCATTTTTATCAAGGATACTCACACCTCCAGGTTAGTGGCACTGCACGAGGCATCGGAGACCATCAATGTGCAACTAACAGTGGGCAAAACTGCTTTTCAGTTTGTAACCTGCTACAGATCACCCACCTTGTCCCAGGACCCCCACTCGGCATTCCTGAGAACATTGGAGAATATGAAGGTCCCACCAAAGACTATGATATTGGGGGATTTCAACTACCCAAACATTGACTGGGAAAACTACTCAAGTCCAAACTCCTTTGCCCAACGGTTCCTGGAATTTATAAATTCAAACGCCATGGAAAAACTGGTCACCACTCCCACAAAAGGGGACAACATATTGGACCTGGTCATCACCAACATGGGGGCTCAATGTTCCACACCAGAGGTAAACCCCTTGTTGGTAAGATCAGACAATAAACTAATCACTATGGTCATCCACATCCCGACCCCACCCCCAGCCAAGGAAACTACTGTGAAAAACTTCTCAAAAGCAAACTTCACACTCTCAAGACCAAGGTGGAGAACTTCAAATCACCTGGGCTAATGGAAAATGCAACCCAAAATGCAGAATCCTTCACAAATGTATTCTATGAACACCTACAGGAATGCATGGATTGTGCCATCCCAAGTAAAACCAAGACTCACTCCTCCAAAAACAGGAGACCAGTCTGGTGGACCCCAGCCATAAATAAACTTTACAACAGAAGGAAGAAACTATTACATGATAGGGCAAAATCCCAAAAAGGGAAGGCATCCCTGATCAGTACTAGCAAGAAACTTCGATCCCTCATAAAATCATCAAAGGCTAGCTTCGAAAGAAAAATTGCCAAAGATTCTAAAGATAATCACAAGGCTTTCTTTAGCTACATCAAGAATTTGGGTGGTAACTCCCAAATCTGCTCTGAGCTGGTGCAAAATGGCACAATGTACACTGAACCCACTGACATTGCCAACATCCTGGCAGACAGGTTCAGTACAAACTTTACCCCCTCCCAAAAAGACCTGTGTCTATCCCAGAAGTATGCAGTCCCCCTGACATCACAGACACACAGGTGAAAGCAGCCCTTTCCAAAGTAAAAAACACAGCATCAATTGGACCGAATGGCATCCCAGGCTGCGTCTTACATGAACTCCAAAAAGAACTAAACCCTCACATAAATTCCCTGTTCCAACTCAGCCTCACCACAGGTTATGTACCCAAAGAGTGGCGTACAGCAATGGTAATCCTGCTCCACAAAGGAGGCACCACAACGGATCCCGGGAACTATCGCCCTATAAGCCTGACTAGCCTGGTCTGCAAGGCTATGGAGTGCATCATCATGGATCTCATAAACAAAGACATTGGGAACCTCCAGACACTGGACCCTACCCAATTCGTCTTTGTTAAAGGCAGATCTTGCCTCCTAAAACTAGTTGACTTCTTCAAAACAGTTACTAAAGCCATAGATGAGGGAAAGGCAGTCCACACAGCCTACTTGGACCTCACAAAGGCCTTCGACACAATACCCCACTCTGATATCATAAATAAGCTTACCAGCCTAAATATCAACCCATTCGTCACAAGATGGGTTGCAAACTGGCTCAGGGATAGAACTCACATGGTCAGAGTTGCGAGTGCCATGTCTGACTCTAAACCGGTTACAAGTGGCATCCCACAGGGCTCTGTCCTGGGACCCCTCTTGTTCGGTATATACTTCTCTGAGGTGCAGGCAAGCATGGGAGGACTGTGGCTGACCAAGTTTGCAGATGATTGCAAACTGGGAGCCATAATCGACTCTCCGGCTGACACAAGCATCCTCCAGAAGGGTCTTACAGAGACAGATACCTGGTGTCAGAACCACGGCCTTAAGCTAAATGCCAAAAAATGTATAGTCATCCCCTTTGGGAAAACAAAGTACCCACAAACTACCACATAGGAGGTAATCCGCTAAGTACGGAAGAAGTAATTAGGGATCTGGGGACCCAAGTAGATAGTAACCTCTCCTTTGACACTCACATTGCCAAAGTGGTTAGAAAAACCTTCTATATAGCTCACCTAATCACAAAAGGGTTCACATCTAGATCAAGGGAGGTCATTGTGTCACTCTACTCATCACTCATCAGGCCCATAATTGAGTACAATGCCCCATTTGGGATGTATATTACCCAACACCTGCAACAGCTGGAGAGACCTCAAAAGTACCTCACCAAGAGGATGGTGGGCCTCAAACAGTTGCCCTATGCAGCTCGACTAAAGAAACTCCAGCTCTACTCAGTTGCTTAACGCCTACTCAGAGGCAATCTCTGCCTGACGTACAAGGCCATGTCTAACCCAGAACTAATGGACATGCTCCACCTCAAGAAAATCAAATCCATTAGAGCTGCACGCTCCAGGGATTTAAACCTCAGCACAGCTATAAATAGGACATGCTGGAGGGATAGATTCATATCCCAGAGGCTTCCCTCACTCTGGAATAGAGTCCCGGTCCATGTTAGGCAGAGGCCCACGCTGACCCTCTTCAAAAGAAATCTTGATGAGTGGATGGGAAATCGTAAATTCACTCCTGGGATCACTTCTATGGCCCTGCTGGACAGGGGCTCAGGAATCTAGTCTAAAAGGAAGGCAAAAGCCAACATATTCTGGCTAGGCTTATAAATGCCCTAGGGCAGATAGCCTAGTACCTACCTATGAACCTATGAATGCTTTAGATAGGTTGAGGAGAACTGTGGATACTAGGTGTCCTGAATCTTGGGCTTGATTGACAGTTTCTAAGAATGAGAGTAGTGCGGTTATAGTGCTATGGCCTGGGCGAAAGCCATGGTGGGTAGGTGTAAGGAGTTGGTTTTGAGTCAGGAAAGGCATAAGTATATTTATTTATTTTATTTTACATTTGTTGACTGGGATAGTCCGACTGGATGTATGTCCATTTTCAGTGGAGGACCGGGGAGAAAAGCTCCATGGAATAACAAATCATCCTAACATGTCACATGTTACAAATAACAAATATATTATTTACAGAGATTAGATGGGCAGACAATACAAATTACATATAGAATAGTTTCAGTGATTAGAAGAGCAAACATTATAACAAATCATCAGGTAGTGTTATTCAGCTAGAGAATCGGATAAAATTACATAGTAGGCTACCTAGCAGATTTACACATTCCAGAGACAGGTTAACCAGGCTTGATACAGTGACATAGCCAGTTTGTTCCCAGGTAGAGTTTGAGCCAAGTTTTGAACTGACCAAGTGAAGAAAGTAAGGTAATATCAGCTGGTAGAGAGTTCCACGATCTACCTACAGAATTTACGAAGAGTGAGTCACCGACTGAGTTATTAGATTTACATATCTGAATAAGGAGTCTATTGGAGGAGCGCAGAGGTCTAGGATTATTATAGAGGGTGACAAGATATTCAAGTGCAGGGGTATTGTTAGGGTTATATATGATTTTATGGGCCATAACCAATTGGTTATATAGTATTAGACTAGGTAGTTCAAGCCATCCAAGCTGGATTAGATTGATGCAATGATGTGTCCTAAAAGGCAGCCCAGTGGCAAACCTGGCAATGTGGTTATAACAGATTGCGAGTTTGTTCATGACAGTCTTGTTAACATTAGAGAGAAGAGGGGATGCATACAGAAGAGTAAAGAGAAGGTGAGATTGAGCTATGGCAACATTGGCAACTTTGGCTGGGGGGGTTAGGAAGGCTTTTATTCTGTAAAATGATCCTAGTTTTTGTTGATGGTTTTAATCAATTGGTTAACATGTAGGTCGAATTTTAGATTATTATCTATAATGACACCTAATAGTTTGGTGGAGAGGTCAGGGGAGATTATAGTTCCATCATTTGCTTTTATTATAAAGTTAACGGCAGTAGACCTTTTTGTAGGTAATAATAACAGCATTTTAGTTTTTTTAGGATTTAGAATCAGACATCGCTGGGAAAGCCAGTTTTCTATTGTGTTAAAGGTGGTCTGGGTAGCTAACTGTAACTCTATTGGGGGATGTGGCCGAGCAAATCAGGGTAGAGTCATCAGCATATTGGATACAGCTGACTATTGGGATGACAGTACTCATATCGTTGATGAAAATGGAAAATAACAGGCACCCTAGTATAGAGCCTTGTGGTACTCCAAGGGTGTTAGGTAGTAGGTTAGAGAGTTTATTCTGTTAAAGAACAGCCTGCTGTCTGCCACTTAGATAGGATTTAAACCATTGAAGGGCTTTAGGATCTAGACTGAGTGTTTGCAGGGTGTGGATTAATAGTTGGTTGTCAACCATATCGAATGCTTTGGAGAGATCCAAGAAGAGGGCTGAAGAAATATGGTTATTGTTTCAATTATGGTTTATTGTATTGGTAAAGGCTAGTAGGGCTGAGGTAGTACTGTGGTGAGGTCTGAAACCATGCTGGGTATCTGCCATGAGGTGGTTATGGATTAGGTGGTGCATGAACTGTCTCTGAATACATTTTTCCATAATCTTTGCAAGTGGAGAGAGAGAGAGAGTATAGCTATAGGCCTATAGTTGGAGAATTCAGTAGAGCTACCTCCTTTATGGAGTGGGATTACATAGGATATTTTCCAGATAGTGGGAATTTTAGCTTCTTCTATGGTTCGATTGATAAGTATTGATACCGGGTATGCAATAGCATCAGCTGATTTTTGTAGGTATTCAGCAGGAAGTTGGTCAGCCAATAGTGTGGTGGGTTTTAGTTTTTTGATTAGGGTACAGACAAGTAATGTGGCGACAGGTTGAAAAGTAAATCAGAGTAGGTTTCTAGAGGTGGGACTTTCTGGGCCAAAGGAGCTAGGAGGTAGTTGGCTGGCTAGTGCCTGAATAGTCTCGGTAAAGAATCGGTTGAAGCTATTTGAAACATCCTCTGGAGGTTTATCAGTAGTGGCAACTGGGACGGGGGTAGTAGTATGTCCAGGGTGTAGTAGTTTATTCAAGCCTGCCCAAAACTTATGAGGGTTATTTTGATTTTCTGTCTGTAATTTGCAGTAGTATTGCTTTTTGTCTTGTAGTATGAATTTTTTAGTTTTGTTCCTAAGTTGCCTGTATATAATTTGATCTTAGGGGTGTTTAGTTGAATGCCATAAAGCCCAGGCTTTGTTTCTAAGGCTAATTTTGAGTCTAGTCTCTTTTGAAAGCCATGGTGCAGTTTTTGCTTTTGTTCTTTTTGAGCGAATAGGTGCGTGTAAGTCAAGGATCTCAAGGAATTTATTGCTAAAGTACACAACTGCTTCCTCTAAGGGGAGGAGTTTTAAAATAGACCAATTACATGATTTTAGTTCCTGTTGGAATTTGGCTGAGTCAAAGTTTTTGTTATTTCTAACATTTCTTAGAAAGGGTTGTTTGGGATTGATAGCTTTGTGCTTAATTATATATGTGAGATGGTGATCGCTTAGACTATCGGGGAGGGTACCAGAGGTGTACAGATGGGGTTGACTATTGATGAGTACCCAATCAAGTATGCTTTCTTTTTGGTTGGGCTTACCTCCTTTAGTAGGGGTGTTAATGATTTGCATAAATGAGTGTAGGTTAATATGGGTGGTTGGGGTTTCTGATTAACAGGTGGCCCAGTCTATATTGAAGTCTCCGAGAAATAGGGTTTCTTACGATAGTGACTAGATATCCAGTGTAAGGTGTCTTCAAGTGTAGCTATATTGTTACCTGGGGGAATATACATGCAAGATGATATAAATGCATTTACTTTTGTTAAGTTGCAGTTTGATGGCTAGAATCCCTAAATTGTTAATCTGAGGTGGTTGTACTACATCTGTGGTTACATTTAGCTCTGATTTATAGAGTATAGCTACCCCACCCCCTTCCTGGAAGCACGGTCCAGCCTGTGTATGTTATACCCAGGAGGTAGTACTTTATTGTCTGTAGTGGTAGGTTTTAACCAGGTCTCTGACTGACAGAGAATCTCTGGAGTGTGAACAGCAAGGAGTCCATGTAGTTCATGTATCTTGTTATTAATGCTTCTAATAGTAAGATGACAGGTTAGGAGAGAGTTAGATGGCCTGGAAATTGTAGGCTTGTAGCTTAGGTTACAGGTAGAGGGGGAGTATGTGTCTAAGGTGGATGGGCCAGGGTTGGGGTGTATATCTCCACCAAGTAATAGGCTAGGCCTAAGCTTGGAGATACTTTTCAGGAATTTGTCTACACGTTTGTGGCAGAGTTTGATTCTAGTGCTAATTTTCCTAGAGTTGATGTGTAGGAAGTGAGAACAAGATGTTGGATATGTCCTGGTACTGTAAGTATGGTTGAAGGTGGGATGATTGACAACTTGGGTGATACTATGGGCCTTTGGAACTTGAAGTCCTGTGAGAGACTGATTTTCATATAAGGTAAGGAAGTATGGGGCTAATAGGAGGGGTAATAAAAAGCAGTGCAACATTGTTTGGGATGTGGCTTGAGAGGTAAGAAACTGTTATACCTGGAATTGCAGTACCAAAAGATAGTGTGGTTAGGAAACTGTATTGGAAGGGGGTGGGAGGCTGCCAGATGAAAGTTGATAGGTGCTGGTGAGATGTAGGTAGAGGGTTTGGGTGGGAAATAATTATCACAGCAAGAGGTGATAGCAGGTGGGAGAGTGGATAATCAGGTAGAAATGAAGAGGTAGCAGGGGTGGGTGGTAATTGAGGACAGGGAGGGGAGCGCAGTAAGCCCGAGTTGGAGGTGGATATGTTTTTCTAGGATTTTGGAGATTGGTAAGAGCAGAGCAATGAGGCTGAAGTTTGAGATGTTGGTGTTTTTGCCTCCTTTGTGAAGAGGACGAATATAAGATGAACGCCAGAGTTTGGGTACATATGATTCCTTTATAGATCTGTTGATAAAGATGCTGATTGGGAGTGCTATACCATCAGCAGCACATTTTAGGAAGGAAGAGGGAATATTATCTGGAGCACTGGAGCAAGGTTTAAGTTTGGATAGAAGTCTTTTTATAACATTAGTAGAGACATGTTTGAGCTCAAACATAAGGGGAACGTTATTAGGGGACTTAGAGAGGAATGAGGGGCAGGTGAATTATTGTTAGGAAAAGTCTAGGTCAGGTCAGAAATAGTTTCAATAAAAAATGAATTAAATTGGAAGCCTAATTTGAGGCCAGATATACTTGGGTCAGGACAGAGGTTATTCTTGGAGCCTGGATTGAGAAGTGAGTTTATGGATTTCCAGAACTGTTTGGGGGTTTTATTATTATTGGACTGGAACTTAATATAGTAGGATTTTTTTGTCCTGAGGGATTCGTTGTTTTGTAAGGTTACGCAGTTGTGTGTATTGGAGCAGGGTTTTGGGCAGTTTGTTGTTTTAGTAAAGCTTCCAGGATTTGTCCCTTTGATGCATAATTTGTTTTGTTTCTTTGGATAGCCAAGGAGCAATATTAATTTTTATCCTTTTTCTTAGAGGGGCTAGGGAGTTTAGAGTGTTTAGGAAGACAGAGTTGAAGTGGTCTATAGCTTTGTCGAGAGGAAGGGTATTAAGAATTTGCCAGTTCATTTGTTTGAGAATATTTAAGAAAGTTGTGGGGTTGAAGCTGCTAAGGTTGCAAGTGAGAATGTATTGATGCTGATGTGGGGTAGAGCTAGTTGAATGATGAATGAAAGCTGGGAGGTGGTCGCTAATGGTGTCTGGAATGGTACCAGAGTAGGTTATTTTATTTGGATGGGTGACTAGAATCCAGTCTATAATGGATCCTAGGGGATTTGTTTTGTTGGGTCAGGTGATGGAGAGGATTACTTGAGTAAAGTTATAGAGGTTAATGGATAGGGAGGGAGAGGGACTATTTATTTTATTCCAGTCAATATTTACTTCGCTTATAATGTATGTTTCATAGTTAATTCCAGTTGAGGCCCATAAGAGAATATCTTCGAGGGTAGATATGTTGTTACCAGGTTAGATATATAGGGTAATGATGCAAATGTTCTTGTGTTTATTCATTTTTAGTAGACCAACTGTTAGTTCAGTATTATTGAATTGAGGGATTGGAATTTTGAGGGGAATTAAGGTAAGAAGGTTAGAGTAGATTAGGGCAGTGCCACCGACTTTTTTATTTAATCGATCATTTCTGAGAGAGAGAAATCCTGTAGGCAGGATTTCAGAGTCAGAGATATGGGGTTTGAGCCAGGTTTCGGAGATGGCTTAGATGTCGGTTTGGTTATGGCTTAGCCATGCTTGAAATTGGTGTACTTTATTGTTGAGACTCTGGACATTGATTGTAAAGAATTTAAGAGTATTGTGGGGGGAGGAAGGGGAAGAAGGAGATGGGGGAAGGTGTTGTTTGTAAGGGAATTAGGGCCAGGGTTGGGATGAATGTCTCCAGCTAAGACTAGGTTATTTAAGGAAATAACCTTTGGCCATTTGGGTTTACATTGTAAGAGTTTGGGTAGATTGAACATTAGTTTAGGTGTAAGTATTTTAGCTGTGGTGGAGATGATTTTAGGATAGAATAGGTGCAGCAGGTTAGGCTGAATAAGGGAAGAGGAGATGGAATTGAAATGAGTGTATGATTGAGGGTGAAGGGGGGTATGTGTGGTAGTTTGAGTTGAAGGTTGGCTAGGAGGTGCATTGGAGGAATATGAGCTTGCATAGCATAGGGGAATTAGGAATACAAGGAGGAAGCAGGGGGCCTGGAGGCTGTGGGGAATTAAGGGGAGCATATCTAGACAAAGATAGTTTAATGGGTATAATTCTGGGGGAGGGAACAGGCTAAGAAGTAAGAGGTGGTAGAGAAAGAGGTAAAGTTTATCTTAGAATAAAAAGAAAAGAGGAGGGGACTTTAAATGGTGAGGTGTTAGAGATTGTGATGTGTTTAGGTGGGAGGGTGAAAGACAGTGGAGTAAAGGTAGGCATGCTGGGGGCAGGTGGGATATGGGGGCAGGGTAGGGGAGTGGAGTGAGCCCGCAGGGTGAACAGAGCGGGTAGAGCCAAGGAGGAGGAGAAAGAAGACAGCAGAAAGTATATCAGTGAAGGAGAGAACAGATCAGAGGTAAGGAGACTACTGGATAGGCACTAAGTATGTGAGTTGAAGGAAGCAGAGGGTTCACTATAGCTAGAGGCTGTACAGGGCAGTGATAGATTAATAGAATATTGGCCAAATCTAGGGCTAGAAACAGGGCAGAGTTAGTTTAACAGTAGTGCTAGCATGCATTGAGGTGTGTATATAAGCAGGACAATGCCACCTAGTGGCCAGACCAGTTATTACAAAGGTAGATCTCGGGCACTCAGGGGAAATGGGAAGAAGCCAGGAAGGTAAAGAGGGAAGATTAAATCCATGGTAGGTTGCTAGCTATTGCTCACCGGGTTGGTATACAAGAGGGCAGTTGTATTGTAAAGTCTAATTTACAATAGGGTACATACACTTGATATTAGCTCTTGGGGAGGCAAAGGTGTAATAGGAGCACAGCAGGAGTCCTTTTATGATGTCTGTTCAAGGGCTGGAAGCCAGGGATTCCAAGCAGGGGACTGGGAGGCACCTGGGGTGGTAATGATGCAGCGGGAGTAAATTGTAAGGAAAAGGAATAAATAAGCAGTTGCAAATCTTAAATACAAAACTTCAGCAAAAAGAAGAGGGGTGGGGAAAAAAGAACAAGTAGGAAAGAAGTAGTGAGTTGTCTAGAGAGGAGGTTAGATGGAATGGAGTATGCAGGAGGGAAAGTAGCAGTGCAAACAACTAACCATAAGTATTGCAACACAGTTCTTACCTACATCCCATTAGGAGCAAACAGAGAAACAGCAGAAGACAAAAAAACATCTAGGGAATCATTAAGGCAGAATAGCTCAGACTTATAATAAAACAAAGATGCAGGCTCTAGTAAATATGTAGCAGTCACAAAAAACATCTATGGAACTATTGAATCTGAGCAGCACAGACTTATACTAAAACAAATAAGCAGGCTCTAGTAAATATGCAGCAGTTACGAGGCAGGAAACAACAATGCAGACAAGAGTCTGCTCACAGTATTGACATGTAGTTAGACATTGTGTACTTAAGCATTCACATTCACTGACAAAAAACTTATGTAGTTATCTGGAACAGGCTGTGAGTTTACCCTAGCATTATGAGGAGGTAAAGCCTCCTTATGTAGTTATCTAGAACAGGCTGTGAGTCTACCCTTGCATTATGAGGAGGCAAAGCCACTAGAAAAAAAGGAATACGGCTAAAAAAATACACTTGTGACATCAGAAACCAAGTGTAGACACTTATGTAGTGCTGGCAGTTGTAATTTGCATTTATATGAATTACGAACAGCAAATACGGGCAGAAAGCCACTCTGAATATCCTGCAGCTCAGGAATTAAGTCTGGGTGCAAAAGCTTAATACAAAAGCCGTATTGGTGTTCCGAATAAACATTCAGAGGTATCTAAATTAGGTAAAAACAGCAGCTAAAGTGACCAGCTACTCAGAAGCATTTATTTGAATTACATATGGCAAATATGGCCAGAAAGCCACTCTGTATGTCCTGCAGTTCAGGAACTAATTCTAGGCACAAAAGCTTAGTATAAATGCCATATTTGCATTTCTAGTAAACATTCAAAGGTATCTACTTTAGTTAAAACAGCAGCTAAAGCCGACCAGCTACTCGGAAACCAGGTCTACTCACACATGCCGTTTTGGTGTTCTTAGTGTACAATTAGTAATACCTAATTCTGGGTGAAACAGCAGTTAAAACCGTTTCCAATACATGAAGCAGGAAAACAATGGCAAAAACCACATCAGTGACATAATCACTGACAATGTAGTCCAATAGCAGGTAGAACAAATAGTTTAAGCCATGTCTGACACCTAAGATTCAGGAACCTGGTCTGACTCGTTCACAATTTAGGTATAACAACAGTTAAAGCTGCTACAGAAGCATGAACACAGGTAGTACCAGTTAAGCCATTTCAAGTACCCAATAAGCCAGGAATTGGGTCTAGAATGGCTCAAAGTGCAGGTATAGCAGCAGTTACAGCCACTTCTGTTGCATGAACACAAGGCGGAGATGAATTAGTTGCAGGGGAAATAGTGGGAAAGCCGCTTCAAGTACAAAATGCACAGGAGCAAGTTTAGGCACTTTAACCAGATACTAACAGTCACTGAAAAGCGTTAAATCAGAGGAGTCGCATTTTGACTCACAAATAGAAGAGGGTACACTGATCAGGATAACATTAATGGTGAAAGCTAGTTAACAGCTCAAGCAGGAAAGCCAGTAATAACCCTATGCAAATACAAGACCCGAGCCACGTGCAGTGATTAAAGACTCAGCAACACGCCACAAATGTTTCAATGGGGCAGAAAGCATAACAGAGGCACGTAAAAAGGTTAAATAATTACACAGAGCTATGCAGTTCTAATTTGTTTGAAACCTCACAAAAGCACAAAACACAACATTCACAGTTATTAGTCAGTGCGAACACTCACCCTTAAGTGGAGCCAGCAACCTACACAGTACAGGACTGTAGGGGATAGGAAGGGTATTTAAAAATGGCTCCACGAGTCCGAGCAGTCTAATATAGATTTGGGGGTGGAGAGTAGGTAAGATGAAGGGGGAGGGATTGAGGCAAGAGCACGAGAGTAGAGTCTGAGTAGGATGAGAAGTGCCAGAGATTAAGGGTAGGATAAGAGTAAGGGGGAATGAAGGGGTAAGAGGCAGAGAGAGAAATGGAAAGGCTTAGGGGCCAAGGAGGAGGAGAAAGAAGACAGTAAAAAGTGTATCAGTGAAGGAGAGAGCAGATCTGAGGTAAGGAGACTACTGGGTAGGCACTAAGTATGTGAGTTGATGGAAGCAGATGGTCCACTATAGCTAGAGGCTGTACAGGGCAGTGATAGATTAATAGAATATTGGCCAAATCTAGGGCTAGGAACAGGGCAGAGTTAGGTTAACAGTAGTGTAAGTTGCATTGAGGTGTAGATAGAAGCAGGACAATGCCACCTAGTGGCCAGATCAGGTAATTACAAAGGTAGATCTCAGGCACTCAGGGGAAATGGGAAGAAGCCAAATAGATAAAGAGGGAAGATTAAATCTATTAATCTGTTAATCTATTAAAGTAAGAAAACATTTTGTACTTTTTTTTTCAAGTTGTTTCAAACCCAAGGTCAGAATATGATATTATTATATTAACTGCATGTTTTATAAATGATGTTAATACTTTTCAGTCCTTGGAGCTTTTTGACTTTCTAGTTGGCTTTCTCATCTTCAAAACACAACATTTGGGAAACATTTGCTGTTTGTACTTCTGATGCCCTTTCATTAGAACTGCTACTGACAAATCCCCATTAAACTGCCTGTCAGGATGTTCACAACTCAGATGAACTCTATTTTGTTCATCTACTGCTACTTCTGGAAATGCCTCTCAGAACATCTTATTATCTGTTTAGAAATATCACCCTTAATTGGAGGCACCACAAATATACTTCCAGTTTTCATCATGGTCAGTATAAGATTTTCATTTTGAACAAATGCCTTTTTTTCCTCAACAACTTTAAATCCCCAGTACAAACACTACAAGACTAAGGTTGTTTACACTGATTTACAACCACTCTTGATTGCTTTTCTGTGGATCCTTGCAGTGTTATCACTCTGTGCCGCTCTATTTAAAGACAAGTGCCTTGCTTTCTAATCATGAATGATTTTATGCTGGATTGTATAACAATTGTTTATATTTAATAATTATTTAGATTTATACTATTATCTAGATATTTATATATGTATTTTTACTTTTATTTATTGGTATTACATATACATAGTTTTTGACAAGAAGGTTTTATTACATTTACAAATTAACAAGTTTGCACAAGTCCTGGCTGTTTATGTTCATTTTTGCTGATTGTACCTTTAAGAATTTTTAGCTGCGTAGGTAATAATTTGTTTAATTGTTTAATTGTTCAATTATCTAATTTACATAAGGATTTAAAAAGAGGTTCAACACAAGGATTGTCAGTACTCTGAAGATGCCCTGATGTGTGTGGGTGAAAGCGCTTAGTACAATTTTGGTTAAATAAATAAATAAATCGGTGGTCTGCAGTTGTTCCTGGTTCGCCTTTTTTGTTTTACTAGTTCTGGAAGTTTGTTTATAGTTATATTTTTGCCTGGATTAATTTTCTTTCTTTCAGTGCCTCTGAGCTCAAGTCACAAAGCCAGAGTACAAATGAAGATAAAAGAAGTCCACTCTGCTCTATAACCTCTGATCTATGACCTATCACTTTATGAGTTGGCAAGACTTGAATCTTGCATGGGAATATTCCTATAATTTAGCAAAGCCACTCCACAGGCACTGTTAATGTTCTGAGCTTTTTTTATCTGATTTTTTTCCAAAGTTTAACTTTCCTCTTGCTTTTGATATTTACCTGTGGATACTATTTGCACAATCTACAACAGAAAAATCCTTCACCAAACTGTCTTGTTCTATTAAGAATATCATTCCAGATAATATATAAGGAACATTGACTAGCTACCTACTTTTAAGTTACAACTTAAGCTCCACCTTATGAATGAAAATAAATGGTAGTGTACTTTAGAAAATGGATAATTCTGCTGTCACAAACCTATGGTGCAACTCCATTACTTAAAGGCAGAATGCTTCTCTTCTTTATGGTAAGTCTATGATTACTGCTGATAAATTCCATATATGCAATAAATATTGCATTCTCTTTTATTACATTGTACAAAACTGCTTATCATGTTAATGCTATCTGCCTGCACAAAGTGTGTGTTTTGTTCAAATGCATTGTTTATCTAATGGATTTTGTGTATTCTGTCTCATTACATGTTTTGTATTGTTTTGTGGCTTTGCCATTGGGTCCTATTCCTAGCTGAAAAGGTTATACAGACCTGTCTCCTTACCTGGTCAGAAAGCAAACAAATAATAAACAAATAAATAAAAAGACCAAATGCTAAAATTTGTCTGTGTTTTGAAGATGTCTTAAATTCCATACATATAAAGTGCAGCTCCTCTCCTGATACAACCTTGTATAAAAATAGCTTTTGTTTAAAAAGTTGAGAGGTAAGGGGGATTGTTTAGCTAAAGATGCCTTAGGGCAAATAACAGTTTATCTCTGATAAGGGAAGAATCAGTTCCAATGTGCCAGGTAGGATTTTTGATACTAGGCTTTCACCTGTAGTGGAAATGTGTTTTCAAATCCTATTATTACTTAAAAAGTAATTTTATAATGCATTTGAGTGGTCAGAGTTTCATGCTCTGTTTCACAGAATAAGTTGGTACAGCTAGTTTATCAATAATTGTATTGTGTTGGTTATTATTGCTGATGGTTTTGTAACCTTTGACTGAATTCTTTATAACAATTGCAGTCATTATTTTTCTGTCTTTCACTGCTTCAGACAGCAGAAAGGCTAGGCAGCCTCTATTTGTAATAGTATAAATTCCAAGACCAGGGACTATTAGATCTAGAGAAATTAATGGGCAGTGACACCTGATGTTTTAATTCAGCTATTCTAGTATCATTGAATGCATCTTTTATATAAAACTATTTGTTTAAAGTAATGTTCCTTCTTTCAAGCATCTTCTGAAAGACCACCTATGAAACTCTTGGCACCGCTCATGTTATACCCCCATTTGAACATCAATCTCATCTACTTTTCTACTTTTTTTCCAGATTCTCTACCCATCACCACTTCCTCATCTTTACCTGGCTATCCTACCTTCTCTAACACTTTACATAACCTCTTCCAATCAACTCCTCCCCATTTATGCTAATCTAGCCTAATATCTCTCTTCCCCTTTATAGTTGCAATTAACACAACACAAGACTTGTACTTATTACTACTGCAAATTGCCAAAAGAATGCTCTTCAGAACTGTATATAGGATGCATCTTTTTTTTTCTTGTTGTTCTCTTTGTAACATATTTTGGTATATCACTATGTCTTACAATATTGGTTATTTTCAACATTTTTTTTCATGTAATGTCTTTGAAAAAAACATTTATTCTGTTAAATGAAGCTTTTATCCCTGGGCCTACCCTGAAAAATAGGCTCTTGTGACCCAGTCAGACTTTCCCAGTAAACAAATGTCAATAAATAAATAAATACATTTTTTTTGTGATCTGCACAGTAGAGCTGAAATGTGAGTTTCCTAAAATCTTTAATAACTATACATGCTTACATATGTACTATGTTACTTGTCTTAGATGCAACTCTAGTGTTTCTGCAAGGTTAAATGTGTCTTCGTATATTGTTTTACTAAACATGCACTGGACTGTATTACACATTTGTTATTTTAGATAAAGCTTATCTAAGACAAACTGTTTAAAACATTAAGAACATTTAATGCAAAAATAAAATGTTTATAATTTCTTAGAAAAAATATGAAAATTCAGTTAAAAGAAAAAAAGAAAGAAAAAAATCAGGTGATATTACATATATAAAGTAAGCCAGGTTAAGGCTAGATTAGAGGTACCAAATATATGGCTAGCAGGTGTTAGCTAGCAGATTCAGTCAGTCAGTGTTCAGATGAATGTACGAATCATGTATGTATAAATCCTGTGACACTACAGGTAGTAGTGTGGATGTCTTCATTGTGGTGAGGTCAGGTATGAATGAAGTGTGATTGCAAGTTAAAATTTCCAGTTTTAAATGGCATCAGACTAAAATGTCATGCTTATGCATTTTGAAAAGAATTCAATCTGCAGTGATAATGTTGCTGCATCTGTCAGAGCAACACTGCTGTCATTTAAAATAAGTTTCCACTTAGTAATGCTGAAAAATGTATACCTATCTCAGCATGTCTTACTATGAGACAGTTCCCTTGCGTTCTCTTGTGTAAAAATAGTATACATGTATGTGCATATATTCAAGTATAAATGGGTGTGGCAGTAGTGGCTAAGTCAGGAAACACACATATCTTAAGTCAAGGCACTAGACGTGTTACTCATAATACTTCAAATTATTGATAAGACTTCTAAGTACAATTATAAAACAAAAAGTTAATATAGATAAGCATTGCTGTATATCCTGAGACACAGCATTGTTAGGTGAATTTGAAACAGATACATGTCTGTCTTGTCACTGATGCAAGAATGTCATGTCAAAGGTAAAATTATGACTTGTCAATGATTTTTTAGAACCATCCTTAAAGTTTTGGTGTAATCCATATACTGTAGGCTAAATGATCAATACAACATGTGAAATAATCATTCCTACAGGTTATATGATGCTTTACATTTGTTATGTACTATTTAATAATGTTTTTCTGTATTATATTCTTTATTGTAAAAGTTGTATGTATGTCAAGAGAACAGCAAAATAATTCACCATTTTTATTTCCTAACTATACCTGTCAACCTGGCATCATAAAAAATCTGGACAAAGGCCCATGAAAAATAGGTACAATTGGCCAGAAATCTGTATGCTGATTAACATAAAATTTAGATACATAATTATGTAACACCACCCACTCCACTGCAATAATAGGATACCAACTTTTAAATGCAAACTGAAGAACAGGCAAAATATGAGTGCTGTCTCCATTCCAACATGATCTGCAAGCTTGCTGTCTCCTACCATCTGACTCTCATGGCTGAAGAACAGATGAACCAACAACAATACCCGGACAGGAATGAATGGACTGCAGAGCTTTCGCCTAGTCCAAGGATTCTTGGCTCCCATCTTGTGAAACAGAACAAATGGGTCCAGTAAAGGAACTACTGGGTAAGGTTCTGGGGAAAGCAAAAAAGAAAAAGTTTAATTAATGCCGCGTATTATTTAAAAAATTGTGGAAAAGTTGATGAAAACTGCAAAATCTGCAAAACAAAATTGTAGATACAGTTTTCAGTGGCACCATAGAAGTTTCAGCATCTTCTTCTGAGTGGAGTCATGTGCACCATTACTCATTCAATGTTTTTATTTTACCTTTGTTACTACTCCTGGACTTTGTCGCCTTCAATATTGCATCACATCAAAGACTTGCCAAAGATTAACCAGTCAGTTTCCATAGACCCTCTTAAGTCTATCCTGGTTATCCAGGAAAATAATTCCACCATCCTTATCTATCACCACATTCTTGTTAAGAAGCCAGCCTTTCTTAGGTTCTTATGTCCTTTCGGTTTCTAGAAATTCCACACTTTTTCCATCAGCAACCATTCCACAATTTTTCTTGCAACTACATTCTGACTTAAACCTCTGTCTTGTATTGATTCTTGGGAGGAGGAAACACATAAACTCCTTTGGGTCTTCAGGTGCCTTTCTCTCCTTCAATGACTAGTTAGGATGTTACTTATTTGTGTTGCCAGTTCTTTCCTTAGGTGGCATAAAAGTAAAAGTATAAATTAGATATCTTAATCATGTCTTTATACTGTAGTGCTTGTGTCAGAAGAGTTATTGCATTTTCTCTCCTACTCAAGCAGTTGAGATCAATAAAACAGAATGTCAGCATTTCAGCTTCTGTTAATATCCTAAGAAAATATTTTTAAAAACTGCAGCACATCACACAAACATTAAAACATATATAATTTTAACACATCTGGAAAAAGACTACGGTTAAGTTCTGAGTCAAACACAATGTGGACTCAAACATTTTTCCAGTAACAATAAATCATAATACTAAAGTTGTGGTACGTGTCTAACGATATTTTTAGAATATTCAATTTCATATATTTAAGTATCGACTATTTTTTGTCTTGAGACAGTTATCATAAAATCTGAAAAAGATAGCTGGCTAATCCTAACAGAATAAAAGGTGTTGCTTTTTTAAGACAAACATGGATGCACCTGCTGTTTCTCCATCCCTCCCTAAACAATATACTTCACAATGGATGGCTTATAGTCTAATAAATGAAAAGAATAATTCAAACTCAGCCCATTAAGCAAATACACATAACTTTCAGTGAAGGGCAAAGTCCCACCACACACTACATTTTTATTGAAAAGGGCTTGATACATCTTCTGAGTATTTTAGCCAACCAACATGTTCTGAGTGTTCTTTGCTGTCCGCGCAACTCCAAGTCATCTCTCTCTTCACTATTATAACATTCTTGTGACCTTAATTTGAACTAAAGATTCTTGTGTCTGATCAAACATAAACTATCAATGATTCACATCACTGATCTCTGCCCCTCTTCTATATTCTTAAAATTAATTCTAATGCTCAAAATATTGTTGTAAAGGTCTCTTTGCTGATTGTTATATATATTTTTTTCAAATGATGCAGCACCTGAGGAGAACAGGATTTGATCTCTGTGAATGATAGAGGAGGAGGAAAGCTCCTTTTTAAAGCAAAATGAAATATATAAAAACGGTTTCCTTTTTTATTTACATAAAGTTTGTATCTTCTTATCAATAATTTCAGGAACTAGCAAGCATCTCATGGTCTGTTCCACAGAGGCCAAACTATATACATAAAGTTGTACTTTCCTTGCAGACTGTTAACAAATTTACTCACTAGGGTGCACGTTATCTTGTTAACAAACCACACCAGTTCGGTGTCTCTTAATTACAATAGCCCACCTCTCAATGCCTTCAGTAAAGTAGGTCTCCAATTTTTAAGCTAGAGATGACCTGTTTTGCTCATACATGAAAGGTTAACTGCCACACACACATAAGTGCACCGCAAAAAAAGCCAAGCCTGAACTATATCGCTCAACCTCTTATCTCAAGATATCTGCACAAAACCATAAATATCGAGGGGAGAAAGGCCCAAAAATAGGAACAATTTTAAAATATGGTTCTTATAAACTTAGAAAGTTGATCGCAGTTTTTGCATTAGCATGAATTTTCTAAAGACTATAATGTCTGACATTCAAATGTTTAAATTTATTTTCCAACTTCAGTACTCAATGATCTCACAAAAAGCCAAACATTTTATGAGAAGTATGCAAAAATCAGGAAGTTCTGGGAAAATCTGGACAATTAAAAGTTATGGCCGGAACATGGCATTCAGAATATTCTGCCTAGACTGCACAAAACAAATATGCAACTGTTTTCACTTCTATATGTTTTACAACCATCTCTTCACACACAGGACAGCCTTCTACACCTTCTTCTAATATATTTGCATTATGACTTTGTCATGAAAGGAGATACTGCCAGCCCAGCTATCTGTTGTAAATAATCATGTCATTTGTGAATACCAGCATGACTCATATGACTGTGTTACAAATGTATTAGAAGTGTATGTCATATGAGATGGTTTGTCCAGACATGTGTGCCTAAGAGGTATTTTACAAAGTATGGAGGTTAAAAATGTAACCACCGTGTAACCTACTGGATTAGAACAGAAATGTATCTGCACTATTGTAACTGTTTAAATGTATATATTTTAACAATGAAAACTGGAACACAAGAAGTTAACTTCAGAAAAATAGTTGAAATTAATTTACTTTATGGTTGGGCCATAAAATATGTTATCTTTCAGTTTCAGTGCAACAGGATACATAATGTCTGCACTAGAGAAGTTTTTTATATTGTCTTTTAATGTGTAGGAATGTAAATTATTTTATGACTACCACCATTTGCCAAAAGATCTGAGGTCTATGTATTTTCACAGGTAGATGCTAAATGCTACCAGCTGGCATCAGTTGTTGTTTTGAGCCTGGGAACTGAAGTCAGGTGACAAGAAATTACGTCATTCTGCAAGCTATACCAGCAGTAATATTTCAGATATTAATTTAAGAACTCTCTTAGAAAGATAGAGTAGTCTGTATTTTCTTTGATCTGACAACATCAGCTGGAAGACCCACTCACCACATCTGCCTGGGTCTATATTAAAACCCTGAAAGATCTAAAAGCGAATGTATGTACATCGACACATAAAGGTTGATGTACATACACAGCGAAACACGAAAATGTCAAAAATCAAAATGCCGAACGTGTTTCGTCAGCAAAATGCACCATACAGGTAAGTACAAAATAAAAAGAAATACATTAACATGCTTATGCAGGGGGCAAGCCCCCCTGCACCCCTCATGTGGAGGGCTTCGCCCCCACATCCCCTTCTTAAATTCACCAACTCCGAGACCGCACTACAGTGGAGAAAAGGATATATCTCCTTATCCCCACCACCGTGCTGCTGGCTAGGAAACATGTTCGGCATTTTGATTTTTGCCATTTACGTGTTTCGTTGTGTATGTACATCGACCTTTATGTGTCGATGTACATACATTCGCATTTTAGATCTTTCATGTTTTTAATATGTAACCCATCTGCCTTGCTAGCTCTGTAAGTTAACTAGGATATAGTAATCCTCTAGATATAGTCAGGAATATAGCAAATCTTAATTTAGATGATTTTCTTTATTTATTTGAGACTGTTCTGCAATGTTGTTTTAAATATTTCTTGTGATTTTGAACTCTGATGTACTGTGATTATATACTAAGTATTTTCTTGTTCTTTTATTATTTATTATTAAATATATTTAAACCCTTCATTTTGGCTGATATTTGTGAGATATATTTAAGTTCTAAGAGTACTTGCATATTTATTTGGTGACACCGTGTAGGCCACTCCTAATAGCCTTGCTCTTGATCAAACTACCATTTGTATTAAACAGTAACATTACACAATAAGATTGAATGCCCTTTGTTAAGGGCCTTAAAGTAGATGATAAAGAGTTGGCTGGTGGCAGTGAAAACTACCTTACAGTCTGGGCAAAAGGGGGCATAGCTAGTAAACCTGTGCCAGCCTTCCCAGGTGTGTGTGTGTGTGTGTGTGTGTGTGTGTGTGTGTGTGTGTGTGTGTGTGTGTGTGTGTGTGTGTGTGTGTGAAACAAACCTCAAAGTGTGTGTGTGCCAGCTACTTGGGCAGGGACACGAAGTGCTGGCTGGACAGAGAGGGTGCTGGAGGTCTTGGCTTGGCCACTCAGCTGAGATCTCAGCTCTATAGCTGTGCCAGTGGGGAGTCTTATTGGAGATCTGAAGAAAGAGGGAGAAACGAGCCCCAAACTAACTGTGGTCTCTGCGTGCTCTTAAGGGAAACTGCATTTGATGCAGAGAGCTGCATCTGGAAATACTGTGTGTGTACTTGTCATCCTCCCAGTGTACATCTCCCACTGATGCTAGTGGTGAAGTTTCAGGCTCCTTGATTACTTTTGTAATGGTGGGGCATCACAGACTTAATTAAGAAGTATGACATGAATCCCAGCCTAGACAGAAAACCCCACTCATGTAGTTGAGAGAGATAATGTCATAAGTAACATTTTACAGCTATACAATGAAATAGCACACAGGACCAGATTTGCAATAGAAAACATGATGCTTTCACTTAAGTCAAAACTGCATGCTCTAATGGTTAGTTATGACAGTAAAAGGATGCCCCACAACTACACACACAGCACTACAAATTATGCAGCCACAAACTCAACACTGAGAGATTTGCTTTTAATTTAAATGAATAATAAATGCATTACATTTGTATAATTAAACTGTTTACCCCAAAAAAATAACAGGGAGTAAAGAGATAATTACCCTCAGCATTCATATCATGAGTCTCCGAAGATTTTCCTTCACTATGTCTCTGTGCGTGTGTCTGTGTATTTTGGTGCTGTGACACTATTCCGATAGGCTGGCAGTCTCCCTCATTGCACACAACCTGCATGTGATGATGTCAGCAACAACTCAAAAAAAACATTTTGAAAAAAAAAAAGGGAATTAAAGGGGCCACTTGGAAATTCGTGGCACCCCATTATTTTGACCTCAAAACTGGAAAATACAGAGGAAATTGTTATGGTTGAGAGGTTTGTTCCTAATATTTTCTATATGTATTCCTTAGCCCCTGTGAGAAAATTATAAGGCAAACTATTTATTTATTTATTTATTACATTTATTGACAGGGTATGTCCAACTGGGCCAATGACCCATTTTCAGCGGAGACTCGGGGAGAAAAGCTCCAGAAATAGTACAATACAAACAAAAAAAAAACCTTAGTAATTTATATACTGATAACACATTATAGTTGTGTCTTTTGGCTTTTCCGGGTTAGGGTTCGCCACAGTGGAACTCCGGTCTGCTAATGATTGGCAGTAGATCTTTATGTGCTGAGTTGCTGGCCCTGACGCACAACCTTCAACGAAGGTACGCCCATTCACACATGTCTCCACACAGAAGATGCTCTAGCTGAGAATCGAACAGGACAGGGTCTTACTGTGAGGCGACAATGCTACCGTAGCACCACCACCGCAGTCACATTATATTAACAGACAATAAAAATATATAAAAAACATATACAAATAAAATATAAAAGTCAGAGCTGAGACAGATTGTTCAGACAATTACAATTAGGAGCAAAGTACATATGAAAAGATGTATGAATAGTGGGAGATGTATGTAGCAGTCCTGCGTCATGAAGGCATATCCTCCCCTGACTATCACTATAGTAGGTAAAACAAAGCAGTCAAGGGAATAATAGTAATATTTGAAACTGACGGTGTCATATATAAAAATATGCATGTGATTAACTACAGGGTATTTTATAACATTTTATATGCCTTTAAAATAAAAGACTTCTGTATTGTGTTCAGTATCGAAATGTTTATGATAAGTAGAACTACACAAGGTCAGAATAATCTTTCCAAAAGCTTAAAATGTGCATGTTTATAACTCATGTGCAAGTATTTCAAAATGCTCAGTAAATCTAATATATATGTTCATCCCGCAATGAGCATTCATATTTTGAGATACTTATTGACAAATATGCATAGATAGAGAGCTTTACCCCTGACTGTAGTGATGGAGAGTGTCTAAAATGCATTTGCATTGCATGCAGTTCATATGTAATATGGTTTGCAGTTAGTGTTAATACCGTGCCTCTCAACTGTCCATGCCTTCGCCTCATATTTTACCGACCCTCTCATGAATGTATTTATTTATGTAGTTTTATGGTGACTCACCAAGGATTACAGTCAACCATTGATGTCAGATAGTAACGTTTCGCACATCTAATTGTTCAGTTAGTATATGTTGATGCAAAACCTGTTATTCCATTGGTTTTTTTTTCTGATTTTGGCCATTGTTCCTCCCATTGTTTTTGACTTTGTCCAAATTTTTGAGCAAAGAGGGTGAGAGGCATGATTAACGGTAAAACCATGGGGATGCTACTAAAGTTCAGTAATACATTTTTGCATTTCATTGTTGTATACTTTTCTTCTACACTGCTGCTGTTATATAATACTTTTCTAAATGATTTGACAGACACTATAAACTGTTACATAAGATATATGCATTTCAATAGATAAAGAAAGTTGCAATACCTACAAGTTACAGAGACTAAAATCAAGCCATAACCAAGAGACATTGTTATAGACTGGTAATGCAGTCTGTAACCATAGTCTCTGAAAAGGGCATATTTGATTTCTTAAGTAAAGTGTTCCTTTCATTAGGCAGTTGTTCAAAGAGGCTGAGGCCAGTTCATAAGGAGATTTCTGACAAGTATTAAAGCAAAATGAGTTTGATTAAATGAATGGTCTTGTTGCTGCTGACAAATGTAAAAGAGTGGTTTACTTTTCATTTTGTTTTCAAGGGATGACAAAAGCTTGTAGATTAGAAGTTGAAGTGCTTAATACAATCCTTACTCTTGTGGAAATATGTAGTAATTTTATACTTTGTATAGTAGCACAGTAATGTTCACTGGGGAGTAAAAGCTGATCAACCTTAAATATTATTTTCAGTGGTTTGAATTACCACTGTATTATACTCTGTTATTGAGACAATGAAGTATATTCAGTGAAACAATTTGCACAGCACAGCTACATAAAGATAAGCACCACCCCATGGCATATTTTCAATGAATCTGCTAACTAACAACATTTTCTATAAGGTTATAAAGACAAACATTTTGAGTCCAATGTCTCAGTTGCTGCCAAGTGCAAACAGTTTAATTGACACTTGTATAATAATTATAACACAGTAATATCTTTCTCTTGAAAATTGCATTAGCAGTAAAGTGTTTAAATTGCATTCCCATAAATTTGAAACCCAGAAAGAGTTGTTGCAGGTATACAAGCAATGCTCATATCTATATAAAACATGATGATGGCATGAAGTTTAATGCATGAAGTTTCTTATGGAAAAAATAATATTTGTGTAATAACAGGCAACAAATGTTAGTCTAATAGGCCTGCTACACAAAACATGTTAAAATAATAGCACTGTTATTTAAAGTTAGTAACTGTGCATACCTCTTAGGGCAAGAAATCTGGATAACGCCATAAATAAAAGGGGGACAATGACCCAAAAATAGGGACAATTTTTAAATATTGCTCTTACAAACTTAGAAAGTTGAAAGAATAACAGGGTTTGCATTAGCATGACTTTTTTGAAGGGTATGAAGTCTTAAACTGAAATACCTATCATTATTTTTTCACTTCAGTCTTTAATAATTTGTTACTAATTTGCTATAAAACCGTAATTTTATGAAAAATGGACCAAAAATATGAGGCACAAATCTGGGCATCCTGTGAAAATCTGTACAGTTGAGAGGTATATAAAATGTTTCTGTGTGAAAGTTATAGCAAATAATTATTTAACCATCTCAGTTGAAAAATACAACAGATACCCTATCAAATTGTTCCAGGCCAACTAATTCAAATATCTTCACAGAACAAACACATCCCTTCGACTTGTAAACAAAACCCAGTGGGTCAACCTTTAAAAGACGTAAACTCTACCAAGAGTGCTGAGTAATTTCTTAATTTTATATATACATTATTACTTAGAATAATTTATAGATTAAAAAGAATATTGTAAAAAACATAACTGTAACATGCTGCATCACCTTTTATTAATCTACACTGAGATGCATACAGAACTGATAGGTTCATAGGTTCATAGATTAGTACTAAGCTAACTGCCCTTGCGAGCCATTTTAAGCCTAGCCAATTGTCCCTTGTGAGACTCAAACCCTGCACCTTCTGATTGCAAGGCAAACACCTTAACCATTAGGCCACCCTCCCAGTTGTTTATATAACGTAAAATTAATCTTTTGTAGTAATATGCAGCAAAGCACTAGTTTCATTGCACAGTTATAAAAATAAGGATCTGCCGGTGCTGAAAATTATTATAAACTATTGTATAGTAAAGTTACTAAAACATAAAATGTCTGTCTTATTAGTAAACTGTTTCAGAACCCTAGGCAGAGGGTGCATAGCAAGTAGGTACTGCTCATTTTTATAACTGCTAGCCAAGCAAACAATAAAGGTAGCATGCAAAAGGGACATATACACCCATGTCTAACAAAGAAAGCCAAGGTACTGTGCATGAAACTAATTTATATCTAGTAAGTTATACTTTATTGTGTGAACAGTAATAAGTTAAATGCTCGAATGTTTATTGCAAAGTCCTACAATAAAATAGTTGTAGCAGTTGAAAAAATGTGAAGATATAAAACACATATGTGAGTTGTTAATAGACAGCCTTTAAATAAATGCCCAAACTTGTGCATGGCCAATGTAACGTCTTAGCAAGCAACTGACATTTCAAAGTATACTCTGTATTTTAAAGGGTAAGTCCCGAGCTATAAAACAGCATCCTGAAATTTTGCAATGTGTTTAAAATATAAACTGACATCAATTTATTTTGTTTGTATGTGTGAACTATACATAAGCCTCTTAAAAATACCATTTAGTAAGCTACAAATATTAGCACAGTATACATGCATATATGTACTACATCACTAAGATAAAAAAGTGTTTAACTCAGGACCTTCACAAACAACAAATTTAGAATTTGAAGAAAGGAAAGCTATTTTGATGATTCATGGTTACTCTCTTGGGTTGTGTTACTTCTTATTACTGCTGTCCTGAATATTATTTATCCTGTTTCTGTTCTGCAAAAATTAATAATGATACCTGCTTTAATATCGTATAACTTTTTATGAGTTTCTTCCTCTCCTTGAGATCTGATAACCTACCAATGACAGACTGTTGAACTAGCAATGGAGAGTGGTGGCATGTCTGTACTCACTACTGAATATTATACTTTAGTAAAAGAATATTTGTCAATATAAGTACAAATACGGTCAAACGGTATGAGTACATGTAAAAAATGAAAAAAAATCTGATTTATTCTACATTCTAGATGATGTTGGTTTTCTTAACAAAAATAATAGTGTGTGGCTACTGATTTTGTAATAATGCCACTAATAGAAATGCATATGCATTATTTCTGTATCATTGGCCAGGAGTAGTTGGGGCCAACAGTAAAACAATGCAGTCTTGTATGTCATATGGATAAAATCTGATATTGAAATTGTATATACCCGTAGTTATGCGTGCATCACAAGCCAATCAGTGTTTTCCTGTCATGAAAGTATTGTGCATTAATTCTTCAGAACTGATATTAAGTACTAATAGTACCTAGAATTTTGCACCTCACATGCCAAATGTTCATGTGTCTGGTTAAATACCTTTAATTAAACATGCAGTAAAATTGAAAACATTTCACAGTAATATATTTTAATGTAAATAAGCCACCACACTGAGTTATTTATTGCCAATAAAAAATTGTTACTGATTTTCACTAAACATAAGTTAGAATTCCATATGTATGAGGATTTCTTGAATTTGGCAAAGAGATTTACTTAGTAGTTTGTGTGTTATGATCAAAAGGTGGTGTGTTATAATCAAAAGAACAAAAGGGAAGTAACTATCAAGCACTCATATTCCCTAAAGTAAAATTTTCTTAATGTTAATGTATAAAAAAAATGCCTTTCCATGTATATTAGTCTGTGCAATATTGCTCAAAATATGAATACTAGAGACAACTCAGCTGTAAAAAGTGATTTGAGAAAATATCATTACATCATGGTTATTTTTCCATTTCCTGGTTGACAGTCTCTCTATGCAGAATCTGTTATTGTAAATATTAGTTGTTGTTGCTGTTGTTGTGTCTTTCGGCTTTTCCCGGTTAGGGGTCGCCACAGCGGAACTATGGTCCGCTAATGATTGGTAGTTGATTTTTATGTGCTGTGTTACCAGCCCTGACGCACAACCTTCAATGAAAGTACTCCCATTCATGCATGTCTCCACGCAGAAGACGCTCTAGCTGAGAATCGAACTGGACAGCGTCTTACTGTGAGGTGCCAAAACTAGTATTTCCTAGATTTACAAGTGTGCTTTGTTAGTAAAGCAGCAAATTTTCAGTGAAAGATAAGAAAAAAAAAAGACAGTCTACTCAGCAAATAGTATTATAAGCAAGTAAATAAAAAGATTCATGTGCAGGCTTAAATCAGTGCTAAAAGTCTGAATGAACACACATAACTGTAAATTAGTCCACTGACGTTATTTATGACGCACCCATCATAGTCATGTTTAAATGTTATCTAGGTATAATGACAGATAATCAGCTTCAAATAAGCTAAAATGGATGTGTCATATTCTTTATGATTTTTTTTTGTTGTTGTTTGCTTTCGGCTTTTTCCGGTTAGGGGTCTTTACAGCGGAACTCCAGTCTGCTAATGATTGGCAGTAGATTTTCATGAATACCGAGGTGCCAGCTCGACTTTCAAACTTCAACGAAGGCACGCCCATTTACGCATGTCTTTCAAATGCCCACCCAACCATGGGGAGGACATGCAGACTCCACACAGAAGGCACTCCCCGCACTTCAGCCAAGAACTTGAACAGGAGAACCTCTTGCTGTGAGGCAACAATGCTACCGATGCACCACCGCGGATATTTTCTGAAAATAAAATAATCCAATATTTAAAGTTCTTACTATGTAGTAGTGGCCATATTTGCTTCTGAGGAGATATGGACAGTTCCAGATTTAATCTGCTTTGACTTGCTCAGGTGTGGAGAAATCAATGTCCTGGGAGTCAGGTAACGAAACAGCCTGAGACATGCATCGACCCTGCCACTCTATGGGAGAGTCAGGGCTGATATTAGTATTTTGGGGGCCCCCAGCAAATGTCAAGTTGGGGCAGCCCTGGACATTTCAGTCTAAGTATCACCCTGTCACTGCCATGCCTTCTAAGCAACCTTATACTTCATCCACAAAATTGATGACAACCACTGCTCACAGGAACATCAAAGACCAAGCAAAGGCGTACAGAAACACTAATTTAATGACAACAATCACCAGCAATCACCGACTAAGCGGTTTCGCCATGAAATGGCATCATCAGAGTCGGTGTAAAATCACATCCTCACGATATTTAATTAAATTACATCAATAAATTAATGACATCACGAGTTAATCAACCAATGAGCCTGCCCATTATGCAAAAAAACAATCTAAAGAGCTCAAACAGGTACCTAAAGGGCTCCGGTTGTGGAAGCTCCCTATGGGTATTGATATGGGGTCTGATGCTTTTAGAGACCTTGTAATGCTTTTTGACAAAGCGGGTCTGGACATGCTTGACATCATCATCAATAATAACTGTGCCAAGCTGGTTTCCCTACGGGAGGACATTACCAAATTGCATAATAGTATTACGACGGATTTGTTATTTTTTCAGTATGAGGCTAATTTCCAAAGGGTATTGAGGAACTTGGAGTCCTTTGTTGCAAAAAATAAAATTTCAAAACAGAAGAAATTGGTGAGAGATACTCTTGATTATCAAAACCAGTGTGCTTACCCACCAGGTAGTAGGGATTATAAAGGTCAATATGGTAATGCCAATCACATTGGGGACGGGATCCAACATAGGGGTAACCATGTCGAGTCTGTATCAGATTGTGTAAACTTGGATGTACACGATCATGGGCTTGACAAGGAAGTTTTTTTGGACCAGTTTCCAGGCCCTCGCAGGTCGGAGAGACTAATGAACAGGGACCAAAGGTCCTCAAATGTGGACAGACAAGTGTCGGGGAGAGGTCGAGGGTTTCAACCGAGACGCTTTTAGAGACTTCTTATAGTGATATGAATGTTTTATTTAGTTCTTGTATTGAGCCATGCCCTGTAGATGTATGTGTATGTGTGGATGGGGGGGGGGGGGTATATGTGATGATGGACAACTGTTTTGTCAAAATTTACTTTGTTTAGTAAATGATGATGCTTTGCATGGCAACCTTATGTCACCCGGTGATGAGGGAGAGACAACACCTGTGTTGAACTATGGTTCTGTGGATATTATTAGTGATTTAACTGACAGTAATATGACTTTGTCCGATTCTTTATCTTGTCAGAGTTGCAAAATTTTGAAGCAATGTGTTTTTTTTATTTACAATTACACTGACACTGAGATTGGTGATGTACATTTTCAGTTGTTCACTAAAGGTATTAGTTTTGTACCGAATTTTAGGTTAGATGTAGCTCAGGTCATGATTAATTTGAAACTTTTCATGAGACGATTGAGTTTAGAAGTGTACTTTCACGACAAAGAGCACATTGGTTTGTTTGATGGGAATTTAGTAAATTCTGTATGTAGAAGGAAAAGTACCTTCATCCCCCCAACCTTGAACGAATTCATTGCTCTTGAAAAGTTACTGGAGTTTGAATTCAGAAGGATATGTGGAGATAAAAACAAATCTAGAGATAATTTAACTCCTCAAGAAAGGTTAGCTCTGAAGGAGCTGAGGTCTTCTAATAATATTAGATGTATGAGACCAGATAAAGGTGGGGGTATGGTGTTAATGAATAAAATTGATTACTTTACATCCATGATGACCATCTTAGAGGATGAAAGTGCATACACAAGGGTTTCTATCAATGAAATTAATGTTGCTTACAGGAGGATTGATCTATTTTTGTTAGATGCTTTGTTCCAAGGTGACATTACGGAGGTTGAGTTTGATTACCTTATGGTTAAAAACCCTATTATGCCATGCATCTTTGGTATTCCAAAGGTGCATAAAGGTACTGAAAAGCTACAATTTAGGCCCATTGTGGCGGTTAGGGGTTCTAAGACTGAACCCCTTGCAGCATTTGTTGATGTGTCATGCAAATCGGCTCTGCGGGATGTGTCCCATATTTTAAGGGATTCATGGCACTGTCTTGAGAGACTGAGGGGAGTGGGCATCCACTCCAGGCCATTTGGCTTTTTAACAGTTGACGTCGTTAATTTGTTTTCTGCAATTCCCCATTTGGAAGGTTTGGAGATGTTCCGGGACAGTTTGAATATGTGTCAACACATCAACAAGAGTAACATCAATTTTATTTGTGACCTGATGGAAATTACTCTTAAGAATAATTTCATTAAATTTGAATGGGAAACATTTCAGCAATGTTCTGGGGTAGCAATGGGGGCAAAATGTGCCCCAGTGTTTGCGAATTTGGTTTTGTTGGCATGGGAAAGAGCCTTTATTTTTCCATCAAGATTTTTTGCCAACATTGTACTTTATAATAGGTTTTTGGACGACTTGCTTATCTTATGGGATGGTGATGAGACTAGTGCAGTTGAATTTGTCCAATACTTGAATACCACCACTGGTTTCTTGAGATTTACCCATGTGTGGAATGTAGATAGAGTGAATTTTTTGGATTTAACCATTATTAAGGAAGAGGAAGGTTTGTCAAGTACACTTTATAGGAAAGAAAGCTATTCGAATTCACTTTTACATTTTGGGAGTTGCCACCCTTACCACCAGAGAAAAGGGGTGGTTAAGGGTCAAATGGTATGTATTTCAAGATTGGTCAGTGATGATGACTTATGTAAGCAAGAAATATATAAACTTATAGGTATGTTGTTGGATAGGGGTTACCCCATTAAGTTATTATTAAAAGTGAAGAAGGAGGTATTAAAGAAGAGGAGTTCTGTATATTCTCCTATACTCAAAAATGCCTTGGATTTAACCATAGGTGAGCAAGAACAAAGGGTAAATGAGATAACTAGTCCTCAAGGACCTTGTTTCATTTTAAAATTCAATGAGAAAGCTTTTGAAATTTGTGTGGTTTTGCGGAATGCATGGAATTATTGCCTGGGTAGTGAAACTAAGAAAATTGTTGGGAAGACGCCCATGATTGTTTTTAGTAAAGGGGAAATCTGAAAACAATTCTTGAAAAAGTACCCAGGGTTAGGAAATCTCGGATGACCAAATGTGGTAGTTGTAGGTGTTGCAGATTTATTGCTGAAGGTCCATATTTGTGTGTCAAAGGGTTTGGGCACACTTTGGCATGCCCAGGGGTATGCAATTGCAACACAAGAAATTTGGTATATGTAGCTTCATGTATTTCATGTGACGCTTTCTACGTTGGAATGACAACACGTAGATTGCGTGATAGAATTAGTGAGCATATACGTTGTTTGAAGAAGAAAGACAAACATAGTGCGCTATATTTGCACAGTTGCCAATGTAATGGATTTAAAAAGTTTTTATTTTTTGTTATAGACAGGGTTTATACTGATCAGGGGGTGACATTAGTAATAGGGTGGCTATGTTGGAGGTTGAATGGCAGTTAAGACTTGATGCCATGAGATTTCCTGGCATCAATGATTTTATTTCCATCAAACCAGTGTTGAAGTACAAATCAAGTTTTATTTAATTGTTTGTAGAGTATATATATATATATATATATATATATATATATATATATATATATATATATATATATATATCATCATTATTAAATATGTATTTGTATATGACATTGTTGTTCTAATCTAAACAATAACATTTTTATGCTGTAGATATGTATCTATTTTCATTTTATGTGGATTTTTACTTAGCTGTTGTGTTCAAACACATATTTTTATGCAATTTGTGTTTAAAGGGGAGGTTTTACAGTGGTCAATTAATTATTTATTAGTTTTTTGCATAATGGGCAGGCTCATTGGTTGATTAACTCGTGATGTCATTAATTTATTGATGTAATTTAATTAAATATCATGAGGTTGTGATTTTACATCAACTCTGATGATGCCATTTCATGGCGAAAGTGCTTAGTCGGTGATTGCTGGTGATTGTTGTCATTAAACTAGTGTTTCTGTATGCCTTCGCTTGGTCTTTGATGTTCCTGTGAGCAGTGGTTGTCATCAATTTTGTGGATTATTGGAAGTGTGCCCTATCTTGGATTTTTGTTCGTTTTTTACCTTATACTTCATGCTGCAGAGTTTTAGGAGTAGTACACACAGTTTTACATTACAGCATGGCTGTGTACCACACTATGTTGGCCCATCTCACATAGGGACAGTCACAGTTACTGGTATTTAGTTGCATCAATGATATTTTGTACAGGACTGGACTTATGTGAAATGGTGCCCTAGGCACTGCCTATTGTTTCACATCCCTGCTCCCCCCCCCACACACACACACACACACACACACATCCTCCAGTGTTCCTGTCTTTTCCCCCGTCTTGGGCTCCCCCTAACATGCACTTTACTTTTTTGTTCCTTTTCTCTCATTTTGCCTTACTTGTCAGATTTTCTAGAAGCCATGACCATTCTATATGCTCAGAAGTGCATTTTACACAACCTTTTTCTTCCAATGATGGCATGAACAGAAATTATGATTAAGGAAACAAATTCAGTGTTGCTGTTCAAATTTCGTTTTTCTTGCATCCTTTCAACATCTCTTTCCTGACCAAGACAGCACATTAATAACTGTTTAGGAAATAACTCAATTAAGCTGAGATCTCAGAAGCCATAGCATTATAGATGGTGTGGGATGTATTTTAGGTAATTTTCCCAATCTTTAAATTCAATGATGGTCTGAACAAAAACAATGAGTAAGAAAAGAATTTCAGTCTTATTTTTTTCTGTCAAGGAAGACATAAGGCGTAATGTTCAAAACTGACAAAATAGTTGCTCGCAATAAAATAACAAGACAATTGTGGTGGATACGTCATTCTGATGTTAGAATGGAATGAAAGCAGTGGCTGAAATGGCCACAGTCATGTATTTCAAATGACTGCTGTCACACATGTACATATTATGCCTCACCACTCCTCCCTCCTACCCTACAAAGGCAGCCACCTTTATACATGCCTGATGCATGATTGTAAGGAAAGTGAAAAAATGATTACAGTAATGTATTCCACTTTGCTGCTCCTAGTCAGTACACTGCTTCTATAATAGCTATAGTGGCCTTCGTTGTACACCTCTGAGATCTGTGAGAAATGTAAAAGAAACAATGACCACACTGTCCGCAGGCCAAACACAAACTAGAAAGACTGTCCTTGCACACCTCTAGAGTTTGATTGCGATGAGAATAGAAAAACTAATGACCACACAATCCCCTGCCTCCCACACAACTTCCTGTACACACACATCTGAGCAGGGCTGGTTTTAGAATGGGTTCTGTTGAGGGCAGAGGACCCCACTAATTCCATGTCAGTCTTCATCTATACAGTGTGGGGTGTGGTGGGCCACCAGACCCCTAGAAGTTCTAAGTGTCTGAATGTTCTCTGATGTATTTCATACTTTACTTTTGAAATATAATTACTTAACTGTATTTTTACTGCCACTTAGAAGAGTTATACATACTCCCGGCTTTATTGTGTGTGCACAGGTATAAATCAGTGATATTTTACGCACACACACACACACACACACACACACACACACACACACACACACACACACACACACTGCACATTAACCTTCAGGGAAAAGATATGAATTCCATTCCACTTGCATGTTTCTGAGGTGCTGGGATTAACCAAAGCACATGGATAAATTCACACACAGAAAGGGATGGTTTGCAAACTTCACATAATAAAACACATACCCAAGAACTCAAACAGAGCAAACACTCTGAAATTGCAGTCCTACCCGATGTACCACAGTGACAATAAAGATTTGTTTTCACATATATAGTCTTCCTGCCAAAGCACCAGATATAACCACCTTTCATGTATATGGTCTATGTTTGTGATGGTAAGTTAAAGAAAATATGGCCAGCTTGTTACTCAAATATGCTGCAACGATGCCCACCAGCACACACAAATGTAATGGTAATGTTGTTGATGTTTGTGCTAGAAAATGAAATAAATTATAGCCAGCTTATTACTCTTACACTGCAACTCATACACGTATGCACACACACACACACACACACACACACACACACACACACACACACACACACACACACACACACACACGCACACACACACACACACACACACACACACACACACACACGCACACGCATGCACGCACACACCATAGCAATACTAGTTTTGCACTTATTTCAGCAAATAGCAATACATTGTGCAGCAGTACTACTGTCACACCAGATTATCATCTGTTGTTTAGCAGTTGTCAAACAGCAGGGTTAAGTAACTTTTATTTAAAACATTGAGGATTAATGCATACATGGCACTGTCCCTGATTTTACAGAATATCACTGATTTTGCCTCATAAGTTTGCTCTGTTCCTTGTAAAAAAATTTGATTTGCTGGTGAATCATTCAAAATTACAGACATTCAATAAAACCAAACATCAGTTTCATACGTGTTATTTCCAAAAAATACATGTTGATGCTAAATGCATTATACTATTAAATTTTTAAATGAATTGGTGCAATATTTAAAAAGTCTTGCTGATTTTGAGCCTTTATTCTTCTAGTGGTTTTGGCTTTGCACAGACTTCTTGAGGAAAGACGTTGAGAGTTATAGTATCTGGTGTTCTGCCAGTATTTATAAAATTCTCTGGAAAAGAAAATCATCCCCGAATATTAGAAGCATCAGCTCTTCTTAAAATTCAGGGTAAGCATGAAGATCAGGGATTCTGGGCTGCTGATCTCTAGCACTTACGTTGTTCATGTTCATTCAGTGATTATCTTCTTTATCCTAACAGGATTATATCACAACCCTGTTTCAGATAAAGAGCATAATCTGAAAATTAGTATTTGTTTTTCTACTCATTTTCCCCAATTTGTGACAGCTTTTGGGGGGCTCCCACACAGTCAAGGATGATGTTGGGCAGGGGTTGCAGCCATTGTAATTACAGATGACTAAAACTGGCTATGATGTTTGCTTTAGTGGACAAAATATCCACCAGAAGGATTTAATTAAGTCAAGAGTTCTATGCCAGTGGTAAAACATTTAATGAGATTGTAAAGCTTGTTACTTGACAAACCACTCTTTCTATAACCAGAGATGTCTTTGAATTTTTAAGAGATAAAAATAAGAGTTGTTATTGCCCATCTGGTTTATTAAGTACAGAATACTGCTGCACTAGCTTTTGTTTGTTTCACAAACATGATGCAAAATATCAAATTAGATAACTTGGTGTGGTGTGTGTTTGGGGCCCCCAGGATCAACCCCTGCAACCATAGAGTTTGCTGGTGCCTAAAGCCTGCTATGAGGGCAGGGAGTTGTTTACCTGCTTGAGGGGTGCACCCTTCCATTATGTTGTTCCTGATCTTTGAGACGTTCTATAAATTCATTGGCCTTCATCTCTTGAGAGTCTCAGAAAACTGGGGTTGTGAAAAGTCATTATTTTATGTTTGCTGTATGATCCTGCAGATACTACATTTGTTTAAGGCCTTCATTTTCAGAAGGAGCCAGCAGACTGGTTGTGGCAATGGCTGTACTGCATAACACCCTTTTAAAACTATGTGGCTTGATCAGCAAGAAATACTACTAAACAGAATATCTGCTTATGCATACAAAATCACTGCTGCCTGCATTTGATAATTGCACAGTGTCCTATTGTGAAAAAAAAGGGGACTGCTAAACTCTGCCTAACACCTGGTATGACCTTGTTAAATGCAAAACAAAATGACTGTTGTGGATATCATTCAAGCAGTCCAGTTTATGGGTTTATATGACTTCATCGAGTTTTTGAAAACTCAAAATTCATATGGTCAAGACCATATAATCGAATTTCCAAAAGACAACTCTATGTTTTTGCAGGGGGAAGCCCGCTGAGCCTCCTATACTCCCTGCAAATTATATATATCAACTCTGAGATAACACTACTGTGGGGAAAAGGGTAAATTCCCCTTTGAAGCATTTATAGATAGACTGTGGGATATTGGGGATCAGGGAATTTACCCTTTTCCTCACTGTAGTGTGATCTCAGAGTTGATATATATAATTTACAGGGGTGTGCAGAAATGTAGATTTGTTTTTTTTTTATTTTATTTCAAGTGTTTGGAAACTTTTTTTTATTTTATTTCAAGTGTTTGGAAACTTGATCATATGATCTCAACCATATGAATTTCAGGTTTCCGAAAACCCTTCAGTTTACAGTGACTGCAAGAAGCTTAATTCCAGACTGCCTAAATCCTTGTGTGCTGCATATCCATATACCCCTTCAAATAAACAAGCAAATAGCCTGTGCAATATAACGGTTTAAACAGCAACCATCAAGACATATTAAAAACAGCCTGGTCTACATCTGCAAAATATTTTTTTTCTGGTTCTGCATTCCCAGGTTGTCATAAATTGATGTACATGGAGCTGTGTTTGTCACTTGCCTGATTTCTTCTATGTACTGTTACACAGGACATGACGGAAGCTTTCAGATCCAGCACATTTCAATGTTAATCATGAAAACAAATGTTCCTAAACTCAGACATGCAAAAAAAAAAAGTATTCCTTCTGCAAATCTTATATTGCAGAAAGTTCCAGCACACTAAAGGATGATTTATTTTTTTACCTGATGGTATACCTCAACATGAAAAACTGGTTTGGTCTCCAGACCTACTTCATATTTAATTAATAATTTAATATGTACTTAAAGTTGTACTACCAAATCAAGAGCCTTGTATCCGCAGAGGACTATTGCAGTTCTGCTTGTCTTAATCAGAGACTTTAAAAAATGTATTCAGTTACATCATGTGTTTTGTGCTATATTGCAATAATATGTCCATCACACAATAATAAGCAATGCATTATTTGAATAACTGACCTTAATATGTTTTTTAGAGTTACAAAAAACATAAAGATTAGGAGTATAGTAGTGGAAATGTGCTTTCAAATCCAATCATTACTTAAAAAGTAATTTTACAGTACATTTCAGTGGTCAAAGTTCCATGTCCCAAACACAGAATAAGTCCAGCTTGTTTGCCAAAAATTGTATTGTGCGCTCATTACTTCTTATAGTTTTGTAACCTTTTACTGAATTCTTTATAACAATTGCGGTCATTATTTTTTCTGTCTTTCACTGCTTCAGACAGCATAAAGGCTAGAAAGCCTCTATTTGTGATAGTACAAATTCCAAGACCAAGGACTATTAGATTTAGAGAAAATAATGTGCAGTTATATCTGATGTTTTAATTCAGCTATTCTAGTATCACTGACTGTATCTTTTATATAAGGCTATTTGTTTAAGATCACGTATAAATAACATTTATTTGTGATTTGCACAGTAGAGCTGAAATGTAAGTTTCCTGAATTCTTTAATGACTGTACACGTTTAGATATGTACTATGTAACTTATCTTAGATGCAATTTCAGTGTTTCTGCAAGGCCAACTATGTCATCATATATTTGTTTTATTAAGCATGCACTTCTAGACTGTATCACACATTTGTTATTTTAGATAAAGCTTATCTAAGACAAACTGTTCAGAACGTTAAGAACATTTGATGTTAACATAAAATGTTTGTCATTTCTTAGAAAAATTATGAATATCCAATTAAAATGAAGTGCATCTTTGTAACAATCAGAAAATCTAAAATAGCATAAGACTAGCCTGTTACAATTGGCCATAAAAGGTCAAAGGTTCAGACTGCTAGTTAAGCTTTCTTTCAAACTGACAGTATGACAGTTCTGGAATAACACTTCCCTATTTGCAAATAGGAAAATATAATTGCTGGTTATTAGAGAAATAAAATGTCATTCCCTTTTCTTGTAATGTCAGAGTGTTATTTCTTGATATTATCATTTCCATGATGCTACCTACCTTAATGATGCTTGGGCCCTTAGGAGGGAAAGACTCTGAATGTAAGATCAAATATTCATGTTTCCAGACCACAAGTCTTATGTTTTTTTATGTTTAGGTGCATCAAGTTCATCACACCTGTGGCAGATTGCATAAGAACTGAACAGCCTTGGTTCTTTTCCTCCACCCAATCCCTTGAGCAGACAGAACTAGTGCCATCATAACTACAAGGATGCCACGTGAATTAAGTTTGTCCTGTCCTGTCCTGTACTGCCTTTCTCAGTGTCCTCAATATCAGGGATAAAGAGGAAAGATATGCATAAGGCCCTCTTCCTGGGTAAGAAAACATATCCACTGCTAGGCATGCCTTACATTGGTATATAAATCCGAATTTTGGAATTTGGTGGTTCTGCTATGGGAAGGCAGATAGGTCTGTCTCTGACATGTCCCAAGTAAGATGAGACTATAAAACTTTTTAATTCAGCTTGTGGGGATTAGGTGCAAATCTGCTCAGGTAAATCACCAGGAAATTCTATGTTGACAGAATGGAATACACATAGAAGCAGATGTTCCTTTCTGAAGCCAGAACCCAGGTCATGGCTAACCAGTGCAAGGGCTGGGAGCGTGTCCCCATTCACTGATGTATCACATCACTGGGTTATTTCCTGTCACCAGGCTGAGGAATACAGAACAAAACACCAGTCTGAAGACCTGAAGTGCATAAGTAATGACCAGTATTTCATTTGTACAGTGGTACCTTGCCTTGTCTCTCTGGATATTAAGGCCCTGGGATTTTAAGGTGCTTGTTCCCTGTGCCAGGTCAGAGGTATCCAAGGTCAGGTTCTGCCCCCCCTTGTGTTCCACAAAAGGTTTCTCTACATCAGTTCTTACCTGAGTACCCCCACCACCTGAATTTTTTATTTATGTGTGGGTTGAGAGCAATTACTCTCCCCACAGAGTGAAGGTACTGACAACAAACATTTTAAAAGTATTAGTGGAATTTATGCATATGTAACCTCACAAAGAAGAAAGTAGAGAATGCAGAGATGAAGGAGTCCAAATGGATAGAAGAAGGGTTCCAAGTTGAGAGATGAAGGGGGTCTTAATAGAAAAATGAAAAGCTCAAAATGGAGAAATGAGTATTCCAAATGTACAGATTAAATCAGCAGGAAAAGGAAATTAGTATTGTTGAAACCAAATTCATTCTCAAGTCACGGGTCTACCTTTGCATGGTGGACACTGTTTTAACAAAATCCCAGCAACACGACACTAATGTATGAACTGTTTTTTTTATATATATCATGGAGAAAGGAAGGTTAAAAATAAAAAAGAACACTGGGAAAAAGGCACTGTAGAATCCTCAGGGCAATAGAAACATTCCTACCATAGGATAAGGCTAGACTCAGGCTGAGGGTGCCTCCCTGTGGTATTCAACAAAATTACACAAAAACTGACAGGCCAAGCAAGAGGAACAGAGATGATAATTTTAACTCTTGAAGATAAGTAAGAAATTATGTCTTGTTACTATCATTCAAGAAGCCCAAAGTTTCCAGACAAAGGATATGTATCAAGAATAACAGGCAAACTAAAGGAAAGAAAAATACTTACACATGATGAACTGTTAAAAGCTACAGATAAAAAAATGAATATCCTTAACGGAAAAGATCAAGGAAAACCGTTATCTAAATGAAGAAACATTGTCGAACTACTTAGAAAAAGAAGTGATGGAGGAAGTGAAAAAAAAAAAAACAAAGAACAGAGGTTTTTGACGGGTCTAAGAAAGAAACATGAACATGGGAAAGAAAGAGAAATTTGATAGGGTACAATATTTATGCAGAGAAGAAAGCCAAGTTAATCAAGACAAAAAATGCTGTTCCAAAGATATTTGAACAGAAATGCAGGCAAAGACACCCAGATATGGTAAATTTCACATTACAAAAAACAAAATCAAAAAAGAGAAATGTAAAAAAGAAGATTAGCAAGGTAGAAATTAAACAAATAGAAACTGAAGTGACAGACCATCTTCAAAGTGAAGGGTTTAATGTGGAAGCTCCAACATAGGCACAACATGATGGACCAGATGGTCCCCAGACAGAAGAGCAGTGGGTGGAGTGGAATCTATCTGTAGAGGATATGTCACAGAGCAGTGTTCTGGAGCCTTCTATAGTAGACTGTTATGAAAGCACAGTCGAAGTTACATAGTCAAAGTTGTACAATAAGGGAAGGAGCAAGAAACAGTGGCAACTGTGATACAGGTAATGTTCGAGCATGACAGGCCAAAGACCCCCTCATGTAGAGGAGCAACAGATGCAGTAGAATGCATCTAAAGAGGATATGTTATAGGATGATGTTCTAGAACCTTCTGTTGAAGACTTACAGGAAGTAAAGAAATGCTCTTATCCAGAAGAAAATTATATAAGGCAAGTCTTGCTTGATTTAATAGAGATGGATAGACATATTAAGATGAGATGATTAAAGACAGATTGAAGAAAGTAAATAAGACCTAAATGTTGGAAGATGGGTATACAGATCAACTCAGTACTCGGAGTTATTAAGAGAAATTCAAGGGATATAATAGAAATCCATATGATATAATACTGTGTAGCTAAACTAATAATGGATAGTACATTTGTGTAAGTAAACTTACCATAACAGTAGATACTCAAATGATCATTGCTGCACTGGCATAAGCTATATGAGTTATATCCTACTAAGAATATAACAGCCTGGCAGCTTCCAAAGCTTCAGAACACCTTTAATGTTTCCAGACTGTTAGCTTAAGTTGAGCTAACTAAAAATCGGGTTTGAGCACCAAGCCCTTCAGAGCTTTCATGCCAAAAAAGAAAAAAGGGTGGCTAAAGTCCTAAGAAGATCAAGATTAGGAAAACAAAAATAAATGTCCACACCTTGAGATAAAATAAACATACAGAAATAAAGGGAAAAAGGGAGGGGACACCTACTACATCAGTAATCATTCAAACATCTACTGGTATGGTGAGTTTACTTCCATAGCTGTATTATGTTCTTTATAAGGATCACTGCTGCAGTAGCCTAGGTTTTATGGCTAGATTACCTTAGATTAGATAGACTGGGATCAGGAAGGATGAGGGTTCAGAAGATCCTGGAGAATGGTCCTAGCAAAGCCTGACCTTGACCTAAAGAAGGAATCTAGTTTGTAGTGCTTTGTAAAAGAATGCACAGAGGACCAAGTTGCTGCTTCTAGTATTCTTCTAAGAAACCAACCCTTTTCAAAAAGTCATAGATGAAGCCAATGCCCCCGTAGAGTGAACATTGATACTGCCTGGAATATTATTGTTGTGGTGAGTATAACAAAAGGTAATAGCATGAGACAGCCATTTGGAAATAGCCTGCTTTGACACAGCTTATACTTTTTTTTTACATTCACAACACATATACAACTGATCAGAATTTCTGAAATACTTGTCAAGATAGTACTCAAGTCATCTGTGGACAACAAAGATATGGAGTTTCTTTTCTCCCACATTTTTTGCTTCTGGAGAGAAAACAAGGGAGATGGATAGCTATGCTCAAAGCAAACTTGGGTACCACTTTAGGCATAAATGAAGAATGGGTTCTTTAATAAAATTGTATTTGTGGAAAATGAGATAAGGTTGACCCACTATTTTATGTTTATGCTTTATTTTTATTTTATATTTGTTTACCTGGGTGGTATACTGATCACAAATGACCATTTGCAAGTACTGCCTGGGGATAGTAATTCACAAAAAGAAAAAAAAAGAGAAAACAGCCCATAAGGACTTGCAACTCAGAGGTCAGAGCAATACTAAGACTGTTTTCCATGTCAAGAGCCTCATTTCAGCTTGATGAGCTGGTTCAAATGGAACAAGAGTTAGTTTCGCCTAACACAAATTTAAGATCCCAATGAGAAGCCACCTGTTTTATATGTGGCTTTGTATGTAACATACATTTCAAAAACATTTTTACAAGAGATTTCATTGAAAAGGGGTCCATGGACAGACATGCTGAAATGGCCAACAAATAAGCATTGATTGAGGCGTAAGGCCACAGGATAGTAACTAACACAAATAATGTAGAACACTAGCCCTGTACAGGTGCTGGTTCCTTTTCTGACACCAACTGGAAAAACAGAAATCCGGCTCTATTTACTAATAAATGATTTTCTAGTAGCAATATTTGTTGTTTCCTTTAATACTTGCTTCAAATAGTCAAAAAAGATGACTAAAAGATATCAAGATTGTATCATCCAGGCAGTCAATTATAGTTGTTATGGTCGAGAGGTATCAAACACTCCTGGTCATGTGTGAGTAGGTCCAGTCTGTGAGGAGCTTGTGGTAAGTGTCGCTGGTCATACCAAAAGAAGGGAGAACCTCTGTTGTCTAGGTCAGAAGGGAGTCACCATAAAGATCTCTGGAGAGTACTTCTAAATCTTCAGAATGACCCTGGATAATATTGGAAAGGGTGGAAAAGCATACAGGAAATTTCCTGTCCAAAGAAAAGAAAAAACATCTGTCTTCGAAGGCCTGGAGCTGAATTTTGTCAATTGATAGCTGAGTGTGAAGGCAAAAAGATGTATTTGAAGTGTTCCCCACAGTAGAATCAAATTTTTAAAGACCCTCTGATACAAATTCCATTAGTGAGGGTCTGTCATAGTCCTGCTCAGCTTGTCTGCGACACAGTTTTGCTCTGGCAGTATGAAAGAAGCCTGTAGGATTGTGCTGAAAAGCTGTATCCCAAGCTACCATGGATAGTCCATATATGGGGCAAGAAGTGGTTCTCCTTACTTATTTATGTATTACATCATTGTGGTGTTGTCTGCAAACTCTTGTAAAGGTCCCAGGGAATAAAAAATACTGAGAGAGTTGTGAACATTTACAAGTGCTAATATCTTTTCTGTTCCAAAGACCTTGTATTTTACTTCCATAGGCACTGTTCCCCAAGTAATGTCTGAGGCATCTGTATTGACCAACTGTGCTGCAACTGGAAGGGAGAATGGGAGACCTGGGTTTTGAAAAATGCAGTGTCTCCGGCAAAAAGTATTCCTATTCACAAATCCCAAACACTGGCAACTTAAAGATTAGGAGATGCAGATGTTAGAACCATAAAGATAATAAATACCAATGGATTTTTATCATATGGAGTATGGCAAAGATATTATAAGAATCAAAATGCCATAAGACCCAGAATCCAGAAGAATTCCTATTTGAGACAGTAGTTTAAGTAAACATACTAAGAAATAGCTCTAGACCCAGTTCTACTTTTTCCTGTGGAACAAACATTTTTTGAACTGAGGTGCCCCAGAGGGATCTACTTTAAAAAAATGATGATCAGAACACCGACATTCATTTTCATGAGACTGAAAATACCGAAACCTGACATACCCAAACACTGAAGCTTTCCCAGGGTAAGTAAACACTTGCCCAGACTTAAACTAAATACACACCAAAGTAATTAAAACCCACTCAGGTGGGGGGCTACACCCCTATACCCCCACTCCCTCAACTATATATAACAACTCCTGGATTGCACTACAGTGGAGAAAAGGGCATGTTGGGTATGTGTTTACTTACCCTGGGAAAGCTTCAGCATTCAGGTATGTCAGGTTTCAGTATTTTCAGTCTTTCAGAAATGCATGTTGGTGTTCTGACCTTCAGTTTTTTAAAGCAGATCCATACCACTGACACCCCAAGAAAACAATCTTGTGAAAATTAGTCAGACAAGAACTCTACTTATTTTCCTGCAGCACATTCCATTTTCCATGGCAAAGGACGTTATGACCAATATTTTTGTTGCATAACCCACTAAAAACATATATTTGTTAACTGGAGTACTGCATTAAATGCACATGTGAGGTGTCAGTGTCATAATGTTGCAAAGTCCCCAGATAAGCACATGTGCCCCATACAGTATATGTACACAGGAATCATGGATACAAATGGAAGGTAAAATGTGTAATGAATGACAACTCCATACAGATTCCAAATCCCCCACCTTCCCAAGAACCATGAGATATAACTGTCCAAATTAGTGCAATTGAAAGTGGAAGTAAGCACTAGTAAGCAAGTGTAAGCACCAATAAGCAGTAGTAAGCATATTTAAGCACTAGTAAGCGAGTTTAAGCCCGTTTGCGCAGGGGTAAGCAATGCGCACACAGGTTAAGCAATTTTGAAGCTAACTCTTTGTAAGCATATGTAACCGGAGGTTAGCATTGCCTACACTCATGCAAACCCGCTTACAACTGCTCAAAAGTACCTTAATCACTCTGTATCCAATGGCCCTTGTTCTGCCCAGCAACAAAATAAACAGCCTTGCAGGGCTTGAACCTAGGACCCTATACACTATAGTCACAGTAGTTAACCACCAAGCCATCACAGCAGTACAGAAGAATGAGGTATTACCAAACAAGTCCTCACTATAGTAAAATCAAATTGAACCTGTGAAAGGAATCAATATACAGTCATATGTTCCATAATCCACTACTTAACATAAATATGTGAACTGGACTACAGCAGTAAGCCCAGAAGTGAGGTGTAATTGTAATAGAGTGTTGAAGTCCCCAATAAAACACAAGGACCCCATACAGTGTACGTACACATGAATCATGGATACCAGGCAGATATATAAGATGTAATGAATAGGAAATCAATGCCAAAAAGAAAATATAAGGCAAAATCTAATGTAAGCAATGCTAAGCATTGCACAGGCCAGCTTGGGAGGTGTAAGCAATGTGTAGGCCAGCTAACTCATTGTGCCCAGTGGTATACCCCTTTAAACAATGCCAACCTTAGGTAAGCAGGTTTGCCCATTGCTTAGCCTTTTCAAAACCAGCCAAACACAGAAAAGTGTGGGAAACTGGCCCTACTTAAACCCAACAGGTGGGAATACATCTCAAAACTGGTTGTAGCTTCCCCTTGCAGGCACCATGGCAGGAAGGGGAGAGGGAGTGCACTTTCGAGTGCAGCACTGGTGCATCCAGGTATCCAGAGTCATGGCAGGACTCCTTGTCAAAGACCATGAGCAGAGACAGGTGCAGGGCCAGTACCAGGGTTTCCAATATAAGGAAGAAGCCTGGTACCATCTCACCCATGACCTCACCAGTGCCACTGACACACCCCAAACTGGTGAGTAGGTCAGGCATCACTATGCCAAGCTGAAGCAGCATAAGGGGACCTCTTGGAGCAGTGGATTCAAGAGCTAGAATGGCAGGGGATGTCCCAGCTGTGTGTAAGTATCACCCTACTATGTGTGTAATAATTGTCAGCTCATGTATATCATGGATAGGTATGGCTAAATATTCCTCTTATGTCCTCCACAGCTGCAATTGAGCAGGCCCAAAACCAGAAGGCCCATGGAAATCACCTGGAGAGGTTGCGACGTGAGGCAGGTCAGTAACACTCTTGCATGTACTGTCATAGGAAATAAATCTAAAAGTATTAGTAAATTAATTGCCTGTATAAAACCTGCATTGTTTAAGGCAAATACTGCATACACCAGAGAATATGGCGGGAAGAGTTTCATGTAGTTTGCATGTAAATAAAAGCATAATAGCCTGGCAATAAAGGTCTAACTGCTGGACTGCATGTGTATACTCTGGTATCATATGGTAATGTATATTTGCAATCATGTAATAGTACTGTTGTATTGAGCACTGTTACCCTCACTGTGCACCATAAATAGAATGTGTAGGAATGCGTGTATATGACTGGTGTAATCCCCAGAGGCCATTTAGTACAACTGAGAGACACATAGACAGAAACAGGGAAAAGGCAGACAACAAAACCCAAATAGCATATGCAACTGAGATGTGAACTGTTGCATTTTTAGCACACACAGCTATGGTTTGAATCCTGGCAATGGGAGTAGTCTGCATACAGAATCATACCCCACAACTGTACAGATATGTCCAGAATGTCCAGTAAAGTGGCCCATATTGTTGCCTGTCAACCTGTCCCCCTGGGAAATCAGTGGGATGATCCCAGACATATAGGCAGCAAACAGGAAATACAACTGATTGACACACGTCTACGAGAACAAAGCCGGCACACTAGCAACTCCCCAAAACCTTATGAAAGTAAGAAGCCATGTATGTCCCATTTACACACCCATATTGTCAAGCTGTGGCCAGAGTGTGTACAGTAACAGAGTGAGATGTATGTGCATAATACTAATGTGGACTCTGGTACTGTGTGTGGCAGCATTCAGGTAGTGCTAACAAACATTTCTCCCACAGGTCTGTCAGATACCAACACTGTGCCCAGAAATACAAGAATGATTTCCTGTACTGGTACTGTTTACATTGGTATTGTATGACATTGTGACTAATGCATTTGCTCTGAATAATGAGGTATTACTCATCACTGTCACCCACGCTGTCCTACAAAATATAACTGTCTAGGAAATCTGTATAAGAGTGTTGTAATACAAGGTCAGAATGCAAAAGCACAGGAGAATTATAAGACAGAATGCAGATAGGTGATATACAGCAATATCTATATACCACACACAACTGTGATGGACAGTTTTTAAGTTGTAGCAGACACAGACATGGTCTGAATCCTGGGAGTGGAAGTAGACTGCATACAGAATTATAGCCCACAACTGTACAGATAAGACCAGAATGTCCAGTATATGGGCCCATATATGTTGCCTGTCACCCTGCCCCCCTGGGAAGCCTGTGGGATGATCCCAGCTGTTTAGGCAGCAAACAGAGAATACAAGTGATTGTCAAACATCTATGAGAACAAACCTGTCACTGTATCAACTCCCAAAACTGTTAGGAGAGTAATAAGCCAAGTATGTCCTATCTACACCCCCATGTTCTCAAGCTGTGACCAGAGTGCATACAGTAACAGAGTGAGATGTATGTGCATAATACTAATGTGTAATCTGGAACTTTGTGTGGCAACATTCAGGTAGTGCTAACAAACATTGCTCCCACAGGTACGTTGGATACGAACACTGTGCCGAGAAATAAAAACCTTTATACCCTGTACTGGTATTGTTTACTCTGGTATTGTAGGGGATTGTGAGTGTTGCAGTTTCTCTGAATAATAAAGTATCACTGATCACTGTCACCCACACTGTGCTACATAATATACCTGTGTAGGAAAGCGTGTATATGTGTGTGTCTAGTCACTAAAGTTTGAAGAGGGCAATAGTCTAGATATGTCCCGGTACACCTACATGTGGTCAAGACATGGCCAGAGTCTGTGCAGAAAGAGTTGGATAGCTATGTGCACAACATCAACCTGGAATCTGGGAGTATATGTAGAAACAGTTTGTTAGTGTTAACAAACATTCCCACCACAGGTATACCAGGTAAGAGGTGTATACTGCAGGTAAAACCAGTTCATGTATAATGATAACGACAGCCATATCACTGTCCATACTAAGGCTATAGGGTAGTGTAGTAATACTTGTAAGGTACAAATAACAGCACTGACTAGGAAAGTAATGTGGACTACAGGAATATACTAGTTGTTAACTAACATCTTTCTCCCCCCCCCCACCATATCTCCAACAAACTACATACCCACCTCAACTGGGATGTAATGACTCCAATGTTCTGATTATGTCCTATTGGTTGATAAATATTTATATTTGTTTCCATGCATGTGCTATATTGAATTATACCAACATTGGTGGCATGGTTCTATCAATGTACATGCATGTTATTTTTATTACCACTGTGGTCCCATATATGCATGTGTCCTGTTTGCTATGCAACTGTTCCGTATCTGGTGTCTGGGTTAATGGGAATATCTGTGGATGCTGTTATACCTAACCTTGGAATATGTTGACTATTACTAACCCACATATGATGATAAAATCTAAACACTATTGCATGTTTGGGAAGGCCAGTGCCAGCAGATCCACCTGTCCCACCTCAGCTGGCCATGGTACTGGGCACCAGCATGTCTGGGGCCCAACCCAGGACCGCCTTGTCTGTTGGTCCTGCACCACCTTCTGGTGGAACCACCTCAGGGGATGAGGCTCGCCCTCCTCGGGAGCAAGCAGAGACAGGAACCTGTCACCCATGGTGCGTAGCGAGCTCAACCAGCAGTTTGGAGATCTGCTATGCCAGCTTGGGGGCTGCGTGTTGCACCTAGAGGGTCAGCCTGGTTCTACAGCTTAGCTTGCAGCACAGCCACCTTCTGGGCTGTGCAGGTACAGTGGTGACTGCCCATGTGTGGGGACCTCAGTCCCAGTGTTTCCACTAGGGGACTCATGGGCTTCCGATTTCCCAACACCCCTCCCCATCAAGTTGTTTACCCCCCACATGTGTCATATACCGCCCCTTTATGCTTCTTGTTTGTCTTGTCTGTTAACCTACCCAACCTACCTCCCCAAATATACCTACTATCCCTCCCCAACATCCCACTCTCACCTGAAAAAAAAAATAAAAAAAGGTCAATCTGTTCCCCAAAAAAAAATCTCTCCCCATACATAGCTGTCCACTTTGCACATGTGTCCACTGGACACATGTAATCTGGTCTAATTGGCATCACAACTTATTATTGCTGTCCTCACCCCTCTCCCAGGGGTTTGAGTGTCCAAATCTACCTCCAAATTCAGTGTATATGCACAGCTGTTGCTGTAGAAAAAATGGGCAGCTATGGACCTTCCCTACACCCTTCCTGCACATCCCTAGCTATTTTTCCTGCTGTCTTTCCATCTTTGTGCCCCTATTCACCACTTTCCTATCAAGCCTATTTTCTTTTCTTTTAAAGAAATTAGCACAGGGGTAAGCAGGAGTAAGCACTTTTAAGCAGCAGTAAGCGGGTTTAAGCTTGTTTGCATGGGGGTAAGCAATGCCTACACAGGTTAAGCAATTGAGAAGCTAACTGAGTATAAGAAACTGTAACCGGAAGTTAGCAGTGCTTACCTCTACAAAAACCCTCGCAAACCTGCTTACAACTGCTTAAAAGTGCCTTAATCACTCTGTATCCAATGGCCCTTGTTCTGCCCAGCAACAAAATAAACAGTCTCTGCAAGGCTCACACCCAGGACTCGGCGCACCGTAGCCAAAGTGATTTACCACTAAGCCATGTCAAATATACACAACCCTGATGTTTTCACAAACATATCATCCAGCCCAGTCATTCAACAGTACAGGGAATGTATTTCAACATGTAGATGTATGTGTGTATGGGTATATATATTAATATCTAAATATATATATATATATATATATATATATATATATACATACAAATGCATACATTTATAGATATATATGTCATCTATATGTCTATATATATATATATATATATATATATATATATATATACACAGCACGTTATATATATGTAAGCAGATATATAGGTATATACGGACATACATCTGTAGATAACAATGAGAACATAACAAAAACATATATGTCCACATGCACTGTTAATGGGGATGAGAGGCCCCAAACAACATATGTCTTGTACGAATAGGTATCCCCCCCCCACAGCCAAACACGTCTGTCCTGCAATACACTAACAACTGTTGCAGATCCCATAACCAGGACCTGACATGACATGGGCAAAAGATGTTAACAGTACTCCATCCCACCTATATGATGTCAGGCTGGTATCAGTAACATATCATGCAGTACAGTCTGGCTCCCATAGAGAATGTACAATATGGAAGCAATCAACATCCCTAGGATACATATACACAGACACATATATGCAGATACAGATGTACATATATATATATATATATATATATATATATATAGATATATATAAATATATATATATATATATATGCTGTGGTAGCGTTGTCGCCTCACAGTAAGACGTTGTCCTGTTCGATTCTCAGCTAGAGCGTCTTCTCTGTGGAGACATGCGTGAATAGGCGTACCTTCGTTGGTAACTCGGCATGTAAAAATCTACTGCCAATCATTAGCGGACCGGAGTTCTGCTGTGGCGACCCCTAACCGGGAAAAGCCGAAAGACACAACAACATATATATATATATATATATATATATATATAGATATATATGTAACTACACATACACACCTGGAACTACCTAGTCCACAGGGTCAATGATATCAGACTGCACAACCACAGTTATGAGCAGGTCTGGCAACATTGTACTGACCTGCTACACAATGCTGTCGGAGTGCTGCTGCAGTCCAGGGGGATCATCTCGCCATGGGGGGGGCCATGCCATCCATCCCCTCCTGACTCGTGTGGAGCAGCTCCTGGCCAGCCTCATGGCACCTGCCCGTCTGGCCAGCCACCAACCGCTGGACACCTTTGTGGAGGTGGGTGCCACCCACACACCAGACGAGGAGTGTGCAGATAAGGACACAAGGCATATAAGCAGACCACTGTTGTGTATACATCCGCATTGGTACAGGTAGATCATGCATATCTGACATGTCATAGATATATTGTGTTGCTGCATAGTAGTGATAAACAGATGTCCAGATGTGGTACTGTTGATGTATTGTAATGCTGCACCCTCCCGTAGCACTGCCACAGGTGTGGCCACTGACATTGCATCTCTCACCATCTTATGTAGGTCCCTCTGGGATACCACCAAGGCAGCAGCCTGTAGCTGGTGAGTATGGTTTATGTAGATGCTTGCCAACACACCGGGCATGTAATGGCAATGATATATTCCATGCACACATCTAACACACCTACCCTGAATACATGCTGTACATGTGCATGTATTGTTGCAGTGAAATGCATGGCGTCACAGGGGTGACCATGATGGGGTACTAGAAGGGTTTGTCAGACACCTGCATGATAACTAACATCCTGTCATTGCGGAATGTGTCCACAGGGAGTAACATAATGGTGGGAAACATGGCCTACAGTAGGGACATATTCGGAACAACACCCATATACAATGCAACACCAGTGTATATACCTGTAGGACAATGGCAACTGCTGCAGAGATACACTGTGGCATAAGGCATTACAGTAGTCCACATTATCAGCTGGGACTAGGCTGTAACATGTGGTGTTCAGTGTATGGGACACAGCAAAGTAACACATGTGTAGGGTTTACTTGTCATGCATCTGCAAAAAGGCTGAAGGAGGGGGTGTCAGCATGACATACCAGTGCACTGCAGCAGGGATCCTAAGGATGCTAGGAATTGCTCTATCTGCACATAGTCAGGTTCAGGATCTGTGGCATCCATAAGCCTACCCCCACAGCAATAGTGACAGCAGTGTGTGAACACCATGGGATGTGCACGAGTAGACCTTGCAATCATGCAGAATAGGGGGACATGTGTAGGGCAGATGGAACATACAATGGCAAATGCAGATGGCCCACGCTGGTATACCCCTGCCAGGAGTAGTGACTGTTATAGTACACGCAACAAGAGGTGAGACAAACTGTCATGATAAGGGTGTGCACACATATGCCCACATGGTTTGTATGCACTGCAGTCAGCAGCTGCACACCTAACACAATCCATAGACACTGCATGTGAAAGTACAGGACATATGTCACATATCGAGCTCATGTACTGCTAAGATATGCGGTGATGTGGTCCCATGGCAAATCAAGGATGGGTGTGACAAATCAATAAAGTTGTGTACACCACCCATATCCACGGTATGTTCTGATGGTTGTCAGTGTATGAGTCCTGGATTGGTCATACATGGTCCGCTGATGTTGAGAGCTGTGCATATGACATCAGGCATTCACAAATTACATCTGTCCACATATCATGTCAGGTATGTGTTGCTGGAAAATATAGGGGCTGTGAGCATTAAAGCTGACATAACCGACACAGTAGTACACATTCAGCAATGGGCCGTACACCTGTGAGGTGTGGTGCACAGGACATGGCAGGGTGCAGAACAGGTGCACAGAAATACCGTGGTCATGAGCGCAGTGGTATCCAGGGGAAGGGGCTTCACCTAGTGACACAGCACATGCATCACACACATGTATACTGATGCCAGCATGGATTGACTGTAGCTGCACTGCATGCTGTCGGGTACCATATGTTATGCATGTTGACAGAGGGGTAATAGGAGGACTGTTTGTACTTTCATTGTGCAACCTCACCTGTATGTGTTTATGCACCCTGATGGGTAGTCTGTTTATCTGTAGGGTTACTCTGGTGAAGTGGAGGGAGGTTGATGTATGTAGGATGCTTGTGTGTATGTGTGTGTGTTTGTGTGGCTGGCCATGTATGCACATGTGTGATTCTGGGGTGTTCATACAGCAGTACCTCCCTCTGGGATCATGCAGTACATGTACATGGACTGCCACATTACACACCAGGAATACTTGTCATGTGTGTAATCACAGGACAGCTGATAGTATAATATGGTCTGTAGCATGGAACAGGCATCCAGAGGGAAGGCAGACACCAGGTACACTCTTAATATCACATTCAGCAGAGAGGTCACCTACAACCCATGTATGCAGCACTATAGATGCATTGGGGAAGTACTAGTCAACACCAGGGAGTGTATCCAAATATTACAGTTGTCACATGATAGGATGAAGGAGCAGCATATCTGGCATGTACTGAGCATTACATACACATGACACACCAGTGCATGATGTTATGGATAGAACATAGTAGCCCACACATACAGGGGGCCAAGCTTATGATGTCCAGACATATAGAGGGTGCATACTGAGTGACAGCAGTGAGGCAATGTAAAACCACTACACACAGGTCAGGCAGGTAAAGTAGCAACAGGCCTTGTATTGTGACCGCTTGTGTAGGCATTTAGAGGACTGATATGTTAATGAGTGGTATCAATGTGTGTATGTTAACAAGTGTGATGCAAGATGAGGTACCACATGGACATATATGGTTGGGACTGTCTGTAAAGCCATGGACAGGTAAGTATTACAGAGGTGTGTGTGTGTGTGTGTGTGTGTGTGTGTGTGTGTGTGTGTGTGTGTGTGTGTGTGTGTGTGTGTGTGTGTGTATACTGTTAGGCAATGCTGTCCTGGTTTTAAAGTGCATTTATTGTTTTCCCCCACAGGTGGCGAGGTGGGTCAGGGACCCTCCTGCATGCAATCTGATGCTGGTGTCCATACAGACAACGAAGATGATGATAGTACTGTTGAGGCACAGGTGGGGTTGTCTGGGCTGACACTGCACCAACATGTGACATCCCCCTTTTAGCCACCCCAACCCCGCACACAGTTTCACTGTCTATACACACCCCATCACCAGTGGCCATAGTGGAGGGACAGCTGGTGTTCGGTGTCAGTGCACAGGAAAGTGTGATAATCCGGTTGCAGCAGACATAGCCGGATGTCCGGCAGGGCACCACATAGGCAGATGTCCCAGGATGCTCATGGTAGGGCCACTGGACATCATGCCCCTGACAGAGGCAACATAGCTGGTACCAGGAGCCGCATGTTTTAGGCTGTCATGGGGGCGCAGACACATATAGAACATTACCACAGACAGGGCCTGAGGCTGCAGAGGGCTGCTCTCAAATCTGCAAATGACAATGCCCATGAACTGGCTGTTGCCATCCGTGGAGTTCATGGATAGATGGTCTGGTGAGATGATAGCCCTCATTGACTGTGGTCTGTCTGTGCTTGAATGTGTGGTGAGAGTGCGGCGACGGCTGTGTGGATGTAGGCCAGCATTACCAACAGCTGGTAGTCAATGTGGATGTGTTAGGACACCAAGGGGCTCCCATGATGGCAGTACCAGCCCCAGCACTGCAGGGGGGCACTGTCCGCACCACACCACAGCAGGCCACGAGCATGTGGTCCTGGCCATTCCCAGGAGGGACCTGGTACCAGCAGACATTTGTCATTGTCAGGTGAGAGTAGCACATCGAGGCCTGTACCTGGACATGCCCATGGAACCCCTGGCAGGCACAGTCCACGTGTCCATGGCCAGAGGCAGTGAACTGCACACCCTGCCAGGTATAGTCTGCAACTGTCCATAAACACCTGTGTAGGGCAGCCACATGGTAGAACTGTGTGCATGCATACCCACACACTACGCAAACACACCTAGGGCAACCCCCATACCTACACACACCACATCAACATGCCCAGCTCACCACAGTACACCCCTCACCCACACACATGGTGTCAAATGTATGGCCCACCCTCAGCATCTGGCAATCCAACATCACACCCTGTGCAAATGATGATACCTGTGCCACATCTCTGTCATCCATACCATCAATGCAGGGACCAGGCTAATATGGTTCTGATGCACACAGTGATTGTACTACAGTGTACCACAGTACTGCAGTGTAACATGTTGTAAGGAGTAAAGTGTAATGCATATATGGCAGGTAGAGTAGCCATCCAGCAATGATGCCTTATAGCTGTTAGTAACACTTATTGGTTGTGGTCTCTATATTGTTAACCATTTGTATTGTAGGTGTACATGTGTCAGCACAAGGATGCCCTGTGCATATGATGATACCTGTGCCACATCCCTGTCATCCATACCATCAATGCAGAGACAGGCTAATATGGTTCTGATGCACACGGTGACTGTACTACAGTGTACCACAGTACTGCAGTGTAACATGTTGTAAGGAGTAAAGTGTAATGCATATATGGCAGGTAGTGTAGCCATCCAGCAATGATGCCTTATAGCTGTTAGTAACACTGGTTGGTTGTGGTCTCTATATTGTTATCCATTTGCATTGTAGGTGTACATGTGTCAGCACAAGGATGCCCTGTGCATATGATGATACCTGTGCCACATCCCTGTCATCCATACCATCAATGCAGGGACAGGCTAATATGGTTCTGATGCACATGGTGACTGTACTACCGTGTACCACAGTACTGCAGTGTAACATGTTGTAAGGAGTAAAGTGTAATGCATATATGGCAGGTAGTGTAGCCATCCAGCAATGATGCATTATAGCTGTTAGTAACATTGGTTGATTGCGGTCCCAGTAATGTTATCCATTTGTGTTGTAGGTGTACACGTGTCAGCATGAGGATGGTCTGCAGTCATATTCCGTAACGGGGTATGGCACTGTGGTAACACCATGGCTGTGACATATCTGGGGTACAGTTGAGCACGTCACAGGTTACTAAAATGGTTATTGCCTGTGCCACATGGACAGGTGAGCCCGCTGAGGCATGTATACCCTGCAACCTGATGTAGACCCATCCACATACACACACACTGTTATTTGGCAACACTGGGACTAGACCCCTACCAAGCTATGTAGTGATACTGAAGTGTGTGGCTTACATTGCACACACCACACAGCGTTTAGGGTGACATGTACAGTATGTTAATGGGGGATATAATGGCTGTATATGGACAATATGTAGTGTATCATACCGTCATATACACATTAACAGACACATAGCCACAGACACATCCGAGATACTAGGGCCTATCGCTGCTAACTAACTTGACCATTTGTCCAATGTGTTACAGGTGGGCTGCACACAGCACATGCATAACTGGCTTGAATTGTGGTATCAGTTACCTGTATGGTTGATGGTGACAGTGGTAACCATAACGTGGTACATGGGACATATACCAGGTGTACCTTGGTGTGATGACAGTGTACGCAGCACCCACATCCACCAGTGGATATTGTACTCCTTGAAACTCATGATGACATTCTGCCATAGCCACCATCACACACTGGCTATGACTGCGATACAACCCATAGTATACCCCAACAGTGGTACTACAGGGATATGCATCTAATGCACATGCCACATGCATAGTAGGGTGTTGCATTGTCATGCCTCGCCTATGGGCAGCAACAACACTATCTGTACTACTGTGTGGCAATGGGCATTGCAATAGGAGTATGCGGCCTTGGAATGCTGTACCCTACAGATATATGGACATGCACAACTACACACACATGCCAGAACACAATGGGTATCCCATGCCTATCAACCCATTTGTAAAACACTGTTGTGCTGGTACTGCAAGGCTCATTTTTATTTATTTTATTGGAATGCTGTACCCTACAGATATATGGACATGCACAACTACACACACATGCCAGAACACAATGGATATCCCATGCCTATCAACCCATTTGTAAAACACTGTTGTGCTGGTACTGCAAGGCTCATTTTTATTTATTTTATTTTTATTTATTTTACATTTGTTGACTGGGATAGTCCGACTGGATGCATGTCCATTTTCAGCGGAGGCCCGGGGAGAAAAGCTCCAAGGGTAAACAGATACAGCATTACATAATACCAGCATTACATATTACAAACAGACTATTTACAGAGATTACATAAGTAAGCAAGTTAAACAAGTTCCACAGGTTACAGTTAACCCTGAGCACAAGTCAGGATTAAATTAAATTACACAGTAAACTGGTTAACAGATTTTTACACATTCTAGAGAGAGTTAGCCAGGCTTGATACATTGACATAGCCAGTTAAGTGACAAATGTTGTTTGAGTCTAGTTTTAAATTGACCTAAGGTGGAAAGTAAGGTAATATCACCTGGAAGAGAGTTCCAGGATCTACTTACAGAGTTTGCAAAGAGAGAATCACCGGCTGTGTTATTAATTTTGCTAGTCTGAATTAGTAGTTTGTTAGAGGATCAACGCGGTCTAGGATTGTTATAGGGGTGATAATATTTTTAAGTGCAGGAGTATTGTCCGGATTATAGAGGATTTTATAGGCCATAATCAGTTGGTTATACTGGATTAGGCTGGGTAGTTCAAGCCACCCAAGCTGATTTAGATTGATGCAATGATGTGTCCTAAAAGGCAGCCCAGTGGCAAACCTGGCAATGTGGTTGTAGCAAATTGAGAGTTTGTTAAGGCCAGTCTTGTTTAAATTCGAGAGTAGAGGGGATGCATACAGAAGGGTTGAAAGAAGGTGAGAGCGAGCTATGGCAATTTTAGCTGGAGGGTTAGGAAGGCTTTTATTCTGTAAAGTGACCCTAGTTTTTTATTGATGGTTTTGATAGTTTGGTTAACATGTAGGTCAAATTTTAGATTATTGTCTATGATGACACCTAATAGTTTTCTAGATGGGTCAGGGGAGATTATTGTGCCATCATTTGATTTTATGGTAAAGGTGAAAGCGGTAGACCTACGTGTTGGTGAAAATAACAGCATTTTAGTTTTTTTGGGATTTAGGATCAGACAATGTTCAGAAAGCCAGTTTTCTATTGTATTAAAAGTGGTCTGGGTAGCTGACCATAACTCTACTGGAGATGTGGCTGAGCAAATCAGAGTAGAGTCATCAGCATATTGGATACAGCTGACTTTTGGGATGACAGTATAAAGGTCGTTAATGAAGATGGAGAACAGCAAGGGCCCTAGTATAGAACCTTGTGGTACTCCAAGGGTGTTAGGTAGAAGGTTAGAGAGTTTGTTCTGCCAGAGGACAGCCTGCTGTCAACCATTCAGGTAGGATTGAAACCATTGGAGGGCTCCAGTATCTAGACAGAATGTTTGCAGGGTGTGGATTAAAAGTTGGTGATCAACCATATCGAATGCCTTGGAAAGATCCAAAAAGAGGGCTGAGGATATATAATTATTGTTGCGATTATGGTTTATGGAGTTAGTAAAGGCTAGGAGGGCTGACGTAGTGCTATGATGAGGACGGAAGCCATGCTGAGTGTCTGCCATAAGGCAATTTTGGATTAGGTGGTGCATGAGTTGTCTATGAATACATTTTTCCATAATCTTTGCAAGTGGAGAGAGTATAGCTATTGGCCTATAATTGGAGAATTCAGTAAAGCTGCATCCTTTGTGAAGTGGGATTACATAGGATATTTTCCAGATGGTGGGAATTTTAGCTTCTACTATGGTTCGATTGATTAGTATTGAGACGGGGTAAGCAATAGCATCAGCTGATTTTTGTAGGTACTCGGCAGGGAGTTGATCAGCAGAAAGTTTAGTGGTTTTAATTTTTTGATCAAGGTACGGATAAGTGAAGTGGCAACTGGTTGGAATCTGAACGCAAGTAGGTTTCTAGGGGTGCTACTTTCAGGACCAGGGGAGCTAGGAGGTAGTTGGCTAGCTAGGGTTTGAATTGTCTCAGTAAAGAATTGGTTAAAACTATCAGAAACATCTTCAGGGGTTTTATCAATAGTAGCAGCAGGGATTGGGGTTGAAGTTTGTCCAGGATGTAGTAGATTATTTAAACCTGCCCAAAACTTCTGAGGGTTATTTTGATTTACTGTCTGTAAATTACAGTAGTATTGTTTTTTGTCTTGTAAAATTGATTTTTTGGTTTCATTCCTGGATTGCCTGTACTTAATGTGATCTTGATGGTCTTTAGAAGAACGCCATAAAGCCCATGCTTTGTTTCTAATGGTAATTTTGAGTTTAGACTCTATAGAAAGCCATGGTGCAGTTTTTGCCTTGGTTCTCTTTGAACGAACAGGTGCATGCAAATCAAGGATCTCAAGGAATTTGTTGTTAAAGTATGCTACTGCTTCCTCTAAGGGGAGGTGTTTTAGAATAGACCAATTACATGAGTTTAGTTCTTGTTGGAATTTGGCAGGGTCAAAGTTTTTATTGTTTCTAACCTTTCTGAGTAAGGGTTGTTGGGAATTAATGGTTTTGGTGCTTAATCACATATGTGAGAAGGTGATCTCTTAGGCCATTAAGGAGGGTACCAGAGGTGTACAGTTGGGGGTGACTGTTTATGAGTACCCAGTCAAGTATACTTTCTTTTTGGTTGGGTTTACCTATCCTGGTAGGGGTGGATATGATTTGTGTAAATGCATGCAGGTTAATATGGGTGGTTGGGGATTCTGAGGAACAGGTGCCCTAGTCTATGTTAAAGTCTCTAAGTAGTAGGGTTTCTTGGGGGTAGTGACATGATAGCCAGTGCAGGATATCTTCAAATGTAGATATATTGTTACCTGGGGGAATGTACATACAGATGATATTAATGCATTTATTTTTATTAAGTTGCAATTTGGTGGCAAGAATCTCTGAGTTATTAATCCGAGGAGGTTGTATTACATCTATGGTGACATTCAACTCAGATTTATAGAGTACAGCTACCCCACCCCCCTTCCTCAAAGCACGATCCAGCCTGTGTATGTTGTACCCAGATGGTAACACTTCATTGTCTTTAGTGTTAGGTTTTAACCAGGTTTCAGATAAACAGAGAATCTCAGGGGAGTGGACATCCAGAAGTGCATGCAATTCATGTACCTTGTTATTAATGCTTCTAATATTGAGATGACAGACTAGGAGAGAATTAGTTGGCCTATTAATTGTAGGTTTGTAGCTTAGATTGCAAGTAGAGGGGATATGTGTATCTGAAGTGAGTGGGCCAGGGTTGGGGTGAATATCACCACCAAGTATCAGGTTGAGTCTATACTTGGTGATGAACTTCAGGAATTTGTTTATTAATTTGTGGTAGTGTTTGGATCTAGAGCTAATGTGCCTGGGGTTGAGATGTTGATAGACTGAACAAGATGTTGGATAGGATCTGGTACTGTAAGTATGGTTGAAGGTGGAAGGATTTACAGCTGGGGTGATAGTATGGCCTTTTGAGACCTGAAATCCCATGAGAAACTGGTTTTCATACAAGATAAGGAGGTATGGTGTGAACAAGAGGGGTAGTAAAGAGGAGTATATCATTGTCTGTGATTCAGCTAGTGAGTTAAGGAACTGTTTTACCTGGTGATGCAACACCAGAAGATAGAGTGGTGAGGTAAAGGTACTGGAAGGGGGATGGGAGAATGCCAGATGAAAGCTAATAGGTGCTATTAAAATGTAGGTAGTAGAATGGGGGTGGGTGGAATTATCCCAGATGAAAGCAGATAGGATCTAGAAAGTGGGGGAGTGGCTATAGTACTATAAATTTAGAAGAAATATCCAGAGTGCAACAGCTAGAAGAGAGAATGAGTGAACTTGCCAAAATATATCCAAAGTTTATTGAATCCACAGCAGGTAATAAATAAAGTTAAAACCATAAACGCTTTATATTTCAACTCGCGTTTTCGTCCCCATTAACTGGACTTCATCAGATATAAATTTAGAGGTACTTGACTCAAGACACCACACCAGATATAAGTTGAATGTAAGGGCCTAAAATCTGCACTCAGCACTGTTATTTGCACTCAGTACTTTAATTTTAATGTTACTTGCACTCAGCACTGTAATTTCACTTATGTTTAGCAGGAAAGACAGACCAACAGTATACAATTTTGGGAACTTTTACAAGGGTGACTTGTTTAAATGTCAGGCTATTGCAGTTTACAAGGTTTCCTAAGGTGTCCTAAAGCTATAAGGTAAGTATTACAGCTCTTAATGTAAGAGTCAATTTACTTCAGTTACAGGGGAAGGAGGCAACCACTCAAGTAGAAACAAAGAGCCCTATGGCTGACCAATATGGTGACCTGCTTAATTACAAAGCACTGTAAGTGAAAGCTTAACACATGCTTTTGTGTGTGCAACCTACTCTGTTTAAATGTTGAGAGAAACATTGCAGTCCTGTAGACACAGTTTTGTAGGGAACTGTAGAGTTCAATCTGTTTAAATGTTGAGAGAAACTGATTGCAGTCCTGTAGACACCGTTTTGTAGGGAACTGTAGAGTTCAATCTGTTTAAATGTTGAGAGAAACTGATTGCAGTCCTGCAGACACCATTTTGTAGGGAACTGTAGAGTTCAATCTGTTTAAATGTTGAGAGAAACTGATTGCAGTCCTGTAGACACTGTTTTGTAGGGAACTGTAGAGTTCAATCTGTTTAAATGTTGAGAGAAACTGATTGCAGTCCTGTAGACACCGTTTTGTAGGGAACTGTAGAGTTCAATCTGTTTAAATGTTGAGAGAAACTGATTGCAGTCCTGTAGCCACCGTTTTGTAGGGAACTGTAGAGTTCAATCTGTTTAAATGTTGGGAGAAACTGATTGCAGTTCTGTAGACACCATTTTGTAGGGAACTGTAGAGTTCAATCTGTTTAAATGTTGAGAGAAACTGATTGCAGTCCTGTAGACACCGTTTTGTAGGGAACTGTAGAGTTCAATCTGTTTAAATGTTGAGAGAAACTGATTGCAGTCCTGTAGACACCGTTTTGTAGGGAACTGTAGAGTTCAATCTGTTTAAATGTTGAGAGAAACTGATTGCAGTCCTGTAGACACCGTTTTGTAGGAACTGTAGCTTCAATCTGTTTAAATGTTGAGAGAAACTGATTGCAGTCCTGTTGACACCGTTTTGTATGGAACTGTAGAGTTCAATCTGTTTAAATGTTGAGAGAAACTGATTGCAGTCCTGTAGACACCGTTTTGTAGGGAACTGTAGAGGTCAATCTGTTTAAATGTTGAGAGAAACTGATTGCAGTCCTGTAGACACCGTTTTGTAGGGAACTGTAGAGTTAAACTAAGTCACACCAGGTCAGCCAAGGGGGGAAGAGAGAGGGAAATCCTAAGCACCTAGATTTGAAAATGATCCGGTATGGGTGGAGCTTAACAGGGTACATGTAATAAAAACACTGGAAGCACTCAAAAAGTACCAATAATCCCAAAAACAGAGTGCAGAAAGCCAAAGAAGAACTGCTGATAACCTCCGTAACTTCTTTTAAAACGTGTTTAATAAAATAACATGAACTTCACAACCAACACATTAACGCAATTCAAACGATACTGTCACAACCAACACATTAAACAGATATACATAGGAATATACTATTAGTTAGCACAAGCACTTTATTTAAACAAATTTCAGTCTTATACACTATTTAGAATTTTTATTAAGTATATTTTTAATAAATGTATTGAATATTTTGTGCCACAAGCCATTGGATTAGTTTTTATTTGAAGGCAATGATTTTAACTTTATTTTAATATTCATGAGGCCGTTTTTGATTTGTTTAGTTCAAATGCTTAATGCACCATTCATTGGTCACTGGGTTAATTAAATCAGTATATATACATCTAACTTACTTTTAAACAATGTCTGATGAAGTCCATTTGTGTTGGATGAAAACGCTAAGGGACAGTATCGTTTGAATTGCGTTAATGTGTTGGTTGTGAAGTTCATGTTATTTTATTAAACACGTTTTAAAAGAAGTTACGGAGGTTATCGGCAGTTCTTCTTTGGCTTTCTGCACTCTGTTTTTGGGATTAAGGGTACATGTAATGTCCAATACAGCAGCAGCCACAACTGACTATGGCAATGGGTGTTGCATTGGTTGTGAAGGCCCTCATGGAATTCCCAAGTACAGGTGTACTAACACACAGACACTGCTATACTCAGCCATGTACACATACACATTTGTCAGTACAGGGGTGCATCACTGCAGGTGGTCATAGCTGTATACCTAGCTATTGTCCAAGGGGAGATGGGATGTGTAGGGGTTGTGTGTACAGTGGTATCCTGCCACCTGCCAGGTGGCAGCAGGCACTCTATTGACAGACACTACTGTGGTAACCCTCAGGGTGAGAATGACATGCATCAGCCAATCCTCCAGGTGCCTCCTGCACATGGCCACTGAGGTGATCAAGTTGATATGTATGTAACATGCATTACAACACATGGTTAGTGTCTGTGATGGAGACCTGTTCCCAAGCATGTTCTGTTGACTGTGGTAGTGTAGTGGAGGTACCTGTGACATGTGGTGCCTACAGGGTGACATCTAATATATGTGCCAGTTCTTACATAGCTGAGCAGATATGTCAGTGTCAATCAAGCTTAGGTTGCCTGTACATATCCCAGCTGGATACCTGCCATCTGCACATCTGTAAAGGGACTGACAGTCATCAGCTTGGCAAGTAGTTATGCAGTAGCATGAGTGTGTTGACAGATAGACGTCTGACAACAATATGTATGCCATAACTACATTTTGGAAGCCCTCACTAACATGTGCTGTACAGACAGTAGTCTACAGTTACATTCCACATGATGGATCATTACCCAGTAAGGGGTATATACTGTGACACAGCTCACACAACAGAGATACAACAGGGAGGCCTCAGTGTCCAGCTATGCCCACAGGTGTGCTTCTTGTCAGTACTACATTTAGCACTCTGCTCTTGCCTGGGTTAGCAGTGTCAACAGTAGTACTGCCATGGTACACTACATGCCAGTGTGACAGCATGTACCCTGGGCTACTACACCTGTATGTAACACATTCACATGGATAACAGTACAGGCCTCATATATGTCTGTGTCCCACACATGACACTCACACCCCTTGCTACTGTAATGACAGCACATAGCTGCATGTATTGTACATGGCATTACATACACTTATTACAGATTATCAGACTGGGTGGTGTGACCTGGTTACCAGGGCTAAGCCATGCTTAGCAAGTATCAACATTGTTGCAATATAACAGCTGAGCTGATTTGCGCACTAAGTAAAGCCTACACTGTATAAGCGCCAGTACATTTACCCATAGCTCAGCACTGCTTAGCTTTATGCAAATGTGCATAAAGCTGCTCAAAACTGCTTTAACCACTCTGTATCTGGCAGCCCTTGTTCTGCCCAGCATAAAAATGAACAGTCTTGCAGGTCTTGAACCCAGGACACTGTACTCTGAAGTCACAACACTTAACCACTATGCCATGACCACTGTGAAGATGGCTGTTGTTTTACCAGTATAACTGTCAATACACATATTGAGTAGTAATGAACAATTGCCTTTAGTTCCTAAATTGTGTAGTCCTTGTTATTAATATGACTGTTGCATCACACATGCTGTTTTATCATAATGTACACATAGCAGCTACATACTGTGAGATACATCTGGGAGGGTATACACAACCGTGAGGTTTACTCATGACAGGAATATGGTTGTATACATATAACAGGTCTATATATGTCTACATGTACATACACATGTATACCCATACATATGTCTGTATACACATCTGTATAGTGCAACTTATATATGGCCACATGTACATCTCTTCGTATGTACACACACACACACACACACACATATATATATATATATATATATATATATAAATATATGTATATATATATATATATATATATATATATGTGTGTGTGTGTGTGTGTGTATATATATATATATATATATATATATATATATATAGATATATGTATATTTAGATATACATATATGTATATATAGATATATGTATATATAGCTATATATGTATGCACATCCTATGTGCACAGATATGCCTAGTTATGTTGGTATATATGTAGATATCTATAACTATATGTGCATACATATTTATTCTGATATACCTGCTACTGTCAATATATATGTAGATATCCATACATATATGTGCATATGTATCGCTATCTGTATATGTGTAGACATATATTGCTCTGTATATGTATATATTTGAGTGTTTATATGTATATCTATGTACATATACATATCCATCTATGTATGTTGATATGTATATGTGTATATATTTTTATAGATATCTGGAGAATTATATAAACATATATGCTCACCACACGTCCTGAACATGGAGTGGAGCCCTACCTCAGCCCCTATATTTTCCCCACTTCGTAGTGCAAGGGGATGTCAGGTATGTATTGCAGGAATATTTGTAGACTATTGCTATTGTAATAGGGATTGTCTTCACAGACATGGTGTGTGTGGGAGGGCATATCTGCTTTTAACATGTGTGCCATTGGCTACTGACAGACATCCTAAAGACATCATAATACAGTACCACTGCTAGCACAGTAATGCTCCTGTGGTCTACAGCAGGGATATTGCCCAATATATGTGGACAGTATGACACACTCTAGACAGTCCAGAGGTATACATAGAATCCCTTAGTGCAAGACATGTGGACCAAGCCTGACAATGTGGATGTTAACAGCCATGTAGATGGGTATAACACGTATCTACTGGTATACATTTGCCCCCATAGGTTATGCATTCACACACCCCTGTCTGTCCTGACACATAATAACTGCTGGTACAGAGCTGCCATAGCCACATACTACCACTAGTTATTGACATACATCTGTACTGCATCCCACTGGTTTGTCTGACATACATGACTGTTATGGCGGCCTGGCAGCAGTACATATGGCAAGTATCTGGACATGACATCTCACTGAGTAAGCACACTAAGCTGCTAGGCATGTAACAAAGCACTGTGCAGGCTACAGGTCTACTGGCTCAACACTGGCCAACACTTCCTATGGGGGAATACACATGTACCTGTATATATAGCAGGCTCTACAGGCATGTCACAGCACAGAGTAACAGACACCTGTGTGAAAGTGTATAACCACAACCAATGTGAACACAGCCACATATGGTAAGCTACCGTTATATTACAGTATATGGACTATCTGTTCAACACCATCCTCATATGTGCCACTCACACACTAACCCTATATATATTGGCCCACTACACAGTGTGGTCCGATGCCTGTCTGTGGTATGGGATATGTGTGTGTTTGGCCCTCCAAACATGTAAGCCATTAGGGTAACATACAGTGGAGCAGCATGTAACATCAGATAGACCAGGACCAAGAGCAATGACATCTACCACAGTCTGTACACAGGCCAAGGTACATATTAACAATACACACACTGCCAACAATCACCATAAGTACACAGACCTCAGTACTGTACACACAACCACAGAATGTCCAGGTTATGTCATCAAATATAACCCCTACTATACATAACATGTGTAGCAGTTTGATATCTCACTGGCTTGTTATCAGATATGATGTCACTAAATATGGTCTACAGCACATATCCACCTCTTACAGCATGACATATGTACAAAGAGTGGCAGAGGTGTGGCTGGAGGCACAAACACAGGGCCAATATTGACATGTTGCTATGATAATCTCATACATTTACTGTTGTAACAGAGTTTGTTGCAACATATGTCCTATGAGGGATATGAAGTCAGTAACTCTGATGGCTGTCACCATCTACAGACTGCAATCCTCAAACTACCTTCTGCAGTTCACAGATAGGTGCTCTGTGGGTAACACATGAAACAAAAGGCGTCACACACTGCCCAGTCTGCAGATGACCCTACAGATGGGGGCTTCCTCATAAACATAGCACTGACATGACAGGTATTACAACATGTAGGACAGCCATATCCACACACACCCTGTTAAACCAGAATTACTCCAAAGGCAGTATAGCAGCACTTCCAGTCTGTAGTCAGGTCAGGCACATCCCCCTCCTGTGTGTTGGCCTGTTTCCACAGTGTATGTTGTTAGAGGCAAATCCCCAATCCATCTGTGATGCTGTTTGCCAAACAACAGATCGAGTTCCTGCTCACAGTGAATGAAAAGGCCCAACACCAACATGATGTTCCCAGATATTGGAGTGTATTACCATGCAATTGGCTATGGGAATGTTACCACAGCTGTTCAACATGCAATCAGCTAGAGGCAGGCTGCAATTCATTCAGAGGCGATCAGCTGATCATGTGCATCACTTAAAATACACATGTTACTGCCTAAGCGAAGCAGGTGTAAGTCTCCACATCCACCAGAGAGGGAGTGAGAGAGGCAGACATAGGCAAAGATAAGTCAGGGAGGGGTGGGAGAGTAACACATAAGCGTGTTTACGTCACATACATACCAGTACAGGGTATCAAACCCCTGATGACAATGTAGTGCTATCACATGTCTATGCAGTTATTAGATGCGCCACATAGGTTATATGTTGAGGAGTCCTCCAAACTTATATTTGATGGTGAGTGACATCTGCAACAGTGATATGGTAGCTGTAATGTAGGTGTAGTACACGTGGCTGTCCCCAAGAACAGGTGTCAGTGTCAACAGAGCCACACTCTCACAGGGATGCATACACATTGATAAACTTGGCAGGGCCAGGAATACAACTCATCACTAGTGATGTTGCCACAACATAGTACTGTGCAGGCATTATATGCACCACAGGGGTCATACAGAGGTTATATGGGCAAAGGGTATGTGGAGGTGTCTGACATCAGACAGCATGCTTCAGTATGCCAATGGAAGTTGTAGTGAGGGTGAATGTGGTCATAGGCATCGTACAACACAAACACAGACACAGGGTGCCAGTACTGACATGCATGGGTGCATTGCTCACGGGGGTGTAGTGGTCAACTGTGCCAGACGGCTATATAAGGCTAGGTGATGGGTATACTTTGGCATCAGGCCACATGACAATGGTCTGCAGTGTGGCACGGGGGTTTAGTGTCTGAAGTTGCCCACACAGGTGGGTATTGTATTCACCATCCAGTCACCTGGGTAACTATTGTGTGTAGCCAATGCTGTGCATTGCTTGCCATGTATGTGTTCCTTAGTCCATGACATGGACGGTGTCTGGGATGTGCACAACTCCCACATGCATGTACAGTGACATGTGGAACTGTATCTGGGGTGTCTGGCCCATGTTGTGTACACAGATTATCATCAGATGTGCCAGTCCTGGCCTCATGTGGCGGGAACTGTTAATGGACAGCAGGTTGACCCTGCACCTACATTGATAGCATGATACCAGTATTCCCTGGTGTCAGTGACATCTGTCCATACAGGGCATGTTTTTCAGGCATGGTATGTCCTTTGTGGGTTACATTTGATGGCACCACAGGTACTGAAGTTGTCCAGTGGGGAACATAGGGAAGGTGCACTGTTGGCATGTAAGTGCCTATTAGACTGATGGACAGGGTGCCATGCCCTCTGTAGCCCACTGCAATAACACCATAGTTACTATCAGTGGGTGATATGCAGGGTACTATCAACATAGCCGCTGTTGCCTAGGCAAGTGTGTGTGTGTGTGTGTGTGTGTGTGTGTGTGTGTGTGTGTGTGTGTGTGTGTGTGTGTGTGTGTGTTTGTGCATGTATGAGCCATGGGTTGAGAGTGTTCTCTGAGTAATACAAAGGTTGCTAACTTTGTTTACCTGGTCTTGATCTCACATGTAGGGGTATGGATTTGCACCCCAGCCTTTCAGCTATTTCACATCTGTTATCCCTGTGCAGTGGACATTGTGATGTATACTAGGGCTCACATATAAGAAATTTGCAAAACCTGCTCCCCATTGAGTCCAGTTGTTTCACACTCACATCCACCTGCACACAGGATATGAATGACAAAGACACACACACAAACAGGTCATGTCCCAGATTAGAACTCCTACCTAGCTAGTTCACTACACTACAACACTACACAGTTATAGGACGTGCCACGGAGATTACTGGAGTACTTCTTCCCCAAAGGTGTATTTCACAGTGAATAACATCAACAGGATTGCCAAAGTAGGGCGTTTGAATTGTAATGAGTGTGACTAGCCTAAAATGCATTACTCCCTACACAGACAAAAGCTTCTACAACTGCCATGGGTGGGAAAAGAACCCCTACCAGAGTCCTATATCACACTACAGTATGAAGCTGTTCCAGGACATGCCACAGGGATTACTGGAGTACTCCTTCCCCAAAGGTGTATTTCATAGTGAATGACATCAGCAGGATTGCCAAAGTAGGGCATTTGAATTGTAGTGAGTGTGAGTAGCCTAAAATGCATTGCTCCCTACACAGACATAGACACACACAAAACATCCACAACTGCCATGTGTGGGAATAGAACCCCTACCAGAGTTCTATATTACACTACAGCATAAAGCTGTTATAGGATGCACCATGGGGATTACTGGAGTACACTTTCCCCCAAGGTGTATTTCACAGTGAATGACATCAGGAGGTTTGCCAAAGTAGGGCATTTGAATTGTAGTGACTGTAACTAGCCTAAAAAGCATTGTTCTCTACACAGAGACAGACACAGTTGCCATGTCTGGGATTAGAACTCTTACCTAACTAGTTTATCACACTACAGCAGTATACATTTATAGGATGCACCATGGAGATTACTGGGCTACAGCTTTTTGAAAGGTGCATTTTGCAGTGTATGATATCAGCAGCCTTGGCAAAGTAGGGAGTTTGAATTGTAGTGAGTGTGACTAGCCTAAAAAGCATTGCTTTCTACACTGACAGAGACACACACAGTTGTCATATCTGGGATTAGAACTCCTACCTAACCAGTTTATCACACTACAGCAGCACACAGTTATGGGATGCGCCACAGCAATTACTGGACTACATTTTTTCCAAGGGTGTATTTCAAAGTGGATGACCTCAGCAGTCTTGTCATAGCAGGGCTATGGGGAGTGAGTGACATCTGAACCTCATGTGGTTATAGCCATTTGGCTGTGTGCTGGGTGAGACAGGCCTCATAATGGATGGCTTCTTGTCACAGTCACTCTCTTCCACACATCTATGTATGTCTACTTTTGGCTTATTATAGTGTGTTGTCCATGGATATATGCCTGTATTCCTATCCACTTTCTGTGCAAAGCATGACTGGTGCATACTGAGGAGTGTCTGCACTAACATCTGCATATGCCAGATATGTCTGGTCCACTGTTGTTTGCAGACATGGGCTTCATTTGTTTAAGTGTGTGAGCATGCCCAGTATGATCTTTCAGTATGTTGTTGTCTGACATTGCCTTCATTTCTCTAAGTGTGTGAGCATGTTCAGTATGCCCTTCTGTATTGAATGTGTGGATTGATTCTAGATAGTTTGTACTCCAGTGCAGACCTTTATGTTGTACACCTACAAGTAGCAAACTGTTTCTGCAGGGTATCCGTCGATCATTTGGCAATATGGAGACAAACTGTGCAGGGGATAGTGTGTACTGTAGGTGATTGTGTCTGTGCTGCTTCAGCTGCATGGTACTGCTGTTAGCAGAGATATTCAGACATGTGTACTGTTATACATAGTGATGTTTTCTGTCCTCACATACTGTCAGATGGACATTCTTGCTCACAGTGTTGTCTTGGGGGACAAGGGTGACTGCAGCGGTGTCCAGTATTGTGGGTAGACACCTACGTATTCATGGTAAGTTATGCCATTCTGGAAGAGGAGCTGCAGACACTTACTGCTGGGTTTGTATATCTGGTTCAGCACCTTGGTACAGTGCTGGCAGAGGACCCCATACTTCTACACCCATCAACATAACAGTATGGGCTTATCTTGCTGTGGCAATGCCTCACAGCTGTACAGATTCACACAGGTTACCCAGAGGCAGGGGCCATGGGACAGAACATTAACCCTATTGTGGTGTATGGGCAGGTGTGCACCCACCCATTTATGTGTTTGCAGCCAGGAATACTGTGTGCACACAGCTTGGTGTTGGACACTGCACATTCCATGCTGCCCATGCTCCCAACCCTCCTCTGTTATTCTAACCTCTTCCATACATTATGCATACATTCTCTGATACTTTCCCTAAGGGTATCACCCCATCACAAGTGTGTGTTAGTGTTGGTCCACAGTTCATGCAGTGGGACATGGTGGACATGTTACTGTGGTTTGCTCTCATGGCCTTGCATATGGCTTACGGAGAGTGTATTATGTTGTTATTTGGGTGTCCATGACATAACATGCACTGGAAGTATGTGTGAAATACAGGCCTTTGGCAGAAGCCTGTGGGGCATTAGGTGTTGCTATGGGCCAGATGTGGCAGGCCATTGCATTCTTTCAGTCCTACAGTCTCAGACCACCATACATTATATTTCCCTGGGGTGACAGGTTTTCATGCTAATATCTTCTATCAGTCTTGATCAGGTGGTGGGGATGCTGGCAGGGTACTACCTACAGCTAGGGACACACCTGCATGGGAAACCTGCACTGCATGCTGCATTCTTCCGCTATTGCCATATACAAGTGGAGGTCATACTGTACCCATTCCCCACAGCAGGGATATGACCAGAGAGGTACCTGTGGGTGGTATTTGTGTGAGCTGGGTACATGTGTGCTATGGACACTACTTGCATCTAACACACAGATATGCATGGGGCATTCCAGTTATGCTGACATGTGTAGGTACATCAGTTGTTTCCCAATACATCAGTCCTATCTCCTTTCTGATCTGCAAGTGTTCGGGCAGAAATAACCGGTATCGCCTACTACAGGACCAGTTACTGTAATGCATACCTGTATGTACAATTCCAAGGGTGTCTCCATTTCACAGTGGCACAATATATATACTGTATGTCTGGGGTACTTTCCCCTGTGTACTGCTTGTATATCTAGCCCAACAGCCATGCCATGTCAGTCTTTCAGATGGTGACACATATTACCAACATACATGTACAATGGCTTACTGCTAGCATGTGTTATACTGGTGGGGATTGTCTTTGGAACTGCAGTTGTGAGGGCTTGTCCCTGTCATCAGCAGTAGTGGGCAACGGCCACCAGGTCTTACCTCAACATGCATACATACATACTGACCACTCTCACACAATATGAAACACACACCATCCTAACACACACAGACCTGCATATTGTGCAAATGCTACAACCTATCCTGCTACCTTGGCCACCTCTGGGCATCTGTGCTCCACTCGTACTATACCTACTCATACATGTTACTACATTTCTACACAGGATTGGGGGGGCACACCCGATTGTTACTACATTTCTACACTGGATGTGGGGGAAGGGGCACACCTGACTGCTTCTACATGTCTACATAGGAGTGGGGGGGGGGCACATCTGACTGTTACTACATTTCTACATAGGATTGTGTGGGGACACACCTGATGTTTTTATATTTCTACACAGGATTGGGGGGGTACACCTGACTGTTACTACATTTCTACGCTGGATTGGGGTTCGGGGCACACCTGACTGTTTCTACATGTCTACATGGGAATGGGAGGGCACACCTGACTGTTTTTAAATTTCTACATATTATGGGGGGGCACACCTGACTGTTACTACATTTCTACACAGGATTGGGGGCATACTTGACTGTTACTACATTTCTACACAGGATTGGGGGGGACACACCTGACTGTTTCTACATTTCTGCACATGATTAGGGAGGCACACCTTACTGTTTCTACATATCCACATAGGATAGGGGGCACACCTGGCACTTGTACACATTTGCTCTGACTGTACTGGTATGTCAGGTACTCCATTCATTCTGTATTCTAACCTATCATGCTGACTAGAAGCATATCAGTGTACTACAGGTCTTAGCTTTGATTAACCTACATATTAGTGTCTGACTTCCTACCCTTCAGAACTAACATCCCACTGCCTGACCTGCTGTAGTCTCACTGTGTAGGCTTGGGGGGGGGGGTTACCCATAGGCATTATTCAGAGGCCATAGCACAGCCTCTGTTTGTGTTTGTCTACACCTGTCCTGCTGGCTGAAACTGTCGTTGGGTATGTGAACCTCCCTGACTGGCATATGTGAGTCATATGGACACACATGATGCCCAGCACATTTCCTGCAGTGGGGTTTGTTGCCCTGTGTAGTACTGGCTACTATGGTAACTCCAGTATTTGTTACAGATGTCATGGTGCCACTGTGGGTGTCTACTATCCGCTGGCATACCATTCAGCCACCCGATTCCTTTGCATGCTCAAATCCATACCATAGATACAGGTAACAACACATTCTACTCCATTTGGCAATTGGTAGGTTGATTGACTTACCTTGTGGGTGTGCCAGTATTGAGGATGGTGCTGGAGGGCTGCCTATGTCGGACGCACATAATAAACTCCCTATACATGGTTAAGCACAGGTAGTGTCATGTTTGGCATCCCTGTTACTGTATGTGCGAGTCAGAGAGAGGTGTCATTCCCTGGGTCCCTACTGTGTCAGTGTATATGCTATGCATTGCCTCTTTGCCAAGGCCAGGGCATACTGGGCACACCTCCATCTGCCTACTGGGGCTGGCTCAGGTTGTTCCTCCTCCGAGTCACTCTGTGCCTTTGCAGGCCTTAGCATTGGTGGGGGGGCTGTGTGGCCCTGCTCCATGCTGTTCCTGCTGCAGCTGTTTCCACAGGATCATATTGTGTAGCATGGCACATACCGTAACAATCTCAGTACATGTAGCTGGTGAGTACTGTAAGGCTCTACCAGATGTGTCCAGGCACTGGAACCGTGACTTGAGCATCCCAAACACATGCTCTATTGTAAGTCTGGTCTGTGCATGTGCCTCATTATGGCATTCTTGTTCGGGTGTGTGTGCATTTCTGATAGGTGTTGTGATGCTCATGCCCTGGCCCAGCAATCTAGGAGCCTCAATCCTCACCACTAACACCAGAGAGGGCGTCTAATATATGAGGAAAGGATACAAAATACACACAGTAAAGTGCAATTTCCCTTAAGAGCACACAGAGATCACAGTCAGTCCAGAGCTGGTCACTCCCTTGCTCCCCAGGTCCCCAATAAGACTCCCCACTGGCACAGCTCTAGGGTCCAGATATCAGCCTAGCAGGGCAAGCTAAAATCTTCAGCACCCTCTCTGTCCAACCAGTGCTTCATGTCCCTGCCCAAGTAGCTAACACACACACTTTGAGATAAGAGTTTACACAACCACACAGACACTTCTGGGGAAGGCTGGCACAGGTTCTCCAGCTGTGCCCCTTTTACCCAGACTATACAGTAGTACCACTTGCCACCACCCAGCTAATATTTATCAGCTACCCAAAGGCCCTTAAAAGGGTATCCAATTATTATTGTGCAATATTATTATCCAATTGGTAGATGTGACTAAACAGTCAAAGCTTATTTGGAGGGACCTGGACAGTAAACTCTATAAATATGCAACATACTCTAGAGCTTAAACTATCTCTACACAAAACCAGCCACAGTTAAAATGTTTTAAATTATTTAATAATAAATAATTAAAACCACAAAACAATACCTTCTACTATACAGTGCTAGTCAAAAGTTCAGAGATCACACAGAAATACTTAAAATAAATCAGTAGTACAGTTCTGACATAACAGAAAAACACTTAGTCTAATATTTTCTAATTCCTAGCTACTTCTAGGAGGAAACACAGTTCTAGCATACTACTTACATAAAAGAGCATAAGGCAGTGCTGAGTTGGATGTCCAGACAAAAATGATTAATGCCTTCTGATTCTCTCTGTTTAAATTGCTATTGCAGTTCTGATAAACATTACATCATCTCTTTTACACTTTCCTGGAGTTCCCAGGCTGACAGAAACTGCATTTACATCCTTTTACACTTAGAGCAATAAAGGACATTCCACATGTAAATTCTAGTAATTATTCTTTAAGTTAAAACAATAGGCAGGATGCTTACTCCAGACCCATCGACTCCAAATTATATTTTTCAAAGGAACAGACATAAAGTAATTTTAATTTCAAACGACCAACAAGAAATGCTTGACTTAGCTTTCTTTACAGCAGAGGGCAATGTTGCCACATTGTTTTAAGTTCAAAATTTCACAGTATTTACAAATGATAGAATTATCTGCACAATTCTATCTGGCTAGGCTGGCAGCCTTCACCCATCTCTACCAGTCTTCACAGGTGTCATCAGCCATGGCTCCAGTGTGTAACCAGCATCCCCCACTAGGTGACCTTAAGGGATGTCCCCATTGGCAAATCTCTGGTACAGCAGTGTCAGATGCCAGATGTGGGAATTGTGATAGCTTCCAGGGCAGCCAGCACACACATTCATTATAATGCCCTGGACATCACACACAACCTGGCAGTTGATGGAGGGAAAGCCCTTGTGGTTGATGTAGACCCTACCCTGATCACCAGGTGGTGCTTTGATGCATATGTGCGTGCAGTCTATAGCACCCACTACCTCAGGGTATTCTGCTATTTGGTGGAAGAGATGCATATTGCTGGCCAACACTTCACGGGTGCTGAGGAAATATACATGATTACCAGCATGTGCTGACATGGCATCTAGGAACTGGTGGAATACTCTGGATGCTGATGCCTGTGAGATCCCTATGATATCTCCAGTTGAGCTTTGGGAGGTACCTGTGGCTAGTATTCCTAGGCCTACACATACCTTGGTACCCACTGGGATGGGTTCCCCTCTGTTAGTTTGTTGTATCAGGCATGGCCGGCACAGCTCAACAGTTTGCTGTAGGAGGTCCCTGTCTACCCTATAGTGCTCCACTATCTCCAGCTCATGTAGCCCCTGGTAGGTTACCCTGGGTCTGTACACTCTTCTCTGTCTCCTCACTGTGGGTTGGTTGACAGCATTCACATCCTCACCAACCTTAGCCTCTTGCACATGTTGTTGTATGATGCCTGCTGCAGCCCCTATCATTTTGTTGTTTTGTTTGTTAAAAGTTCCCTGCTTGTATACACTGGTGGTGTAGAGTATGGGAAAAAACAGAGGGGAAGGTGTTTGCATAGTTTATAGTAGTATTCTGTGCTGGTCTGGTCTGCTGCCTGTGTAACTGGCTGATTCTGATACATTTCTCCTGCCAGCTATGCTAGTTCTCCTTGATTAACTTGATACTACTGTTTTCCCTTCCTATTGCCTTCCTGTTTAAGCCCAGGGGCGCGCCATACAAACACAATGCTCAAATGTGCACAGAGCTGCTATTTCCTGGTTTACTTTTTTTATTTTCCTTAAAACCCAGTGCACATCGCACACACCCACTTAGGCAATGTAAAGAGGGCTAGGAAACCTCAGACACACCCCCTTGCCTAGCTGTGCTAAGCTAAGAGCAAACCCAAGCCACAGGGCTCTAGTCTGCTTACAGTATGCCTGACACACACCCCTATGATGTCAGCTAACTCGTAGGCTTGCACCAAGCTATTCCTGCTCTTACACTTTTGGGAGCTGACTAGCAAGCAGGGGAAATTTGGGATTCACTATCATTCCCCTCATTTGCATAGGATTACCTGCTAATGCATAGTTACATGTCTCACACTGAGCCTCCCCCATTAGCAACCACTATTCACTGGCCATGTTGTCTTCTGCATGCCATTGACTATAATGATAGTGATTTTTAGTTAGAATGCTTATTTTATGTTTATTTTCTTATTTTCCCCCGATCCCATTTGCACACTGCTGCCCTACACTTAAACAGCCGAGATCGGCTTAAAAAAATAAAAGTTGATTTTTTTTTTTTCAACTGTTTTCCATGCCAGTGGCCTTATACTTAGCCATTGGCATGCTTTCTAATTGATATCCACCCTTTATTTGGAGCTGTCATGGCTCCGTTTTGGAATTTGCAAAAATGTACTCCATTACAGGAGGAGTACATTTCTGCAGATTACACTAGTCCTGTACAGCCAGTTTCCAGATTCCTGGATCACAAATTCACCTCATTTGCGTGGATTTTTCCTGCAAATGGGGTAATTTGCATACAGGGGCTGAGTCCGTGCAGGACTAGTGCAGGAGTGCTTGTGCACGCCCCTATAGGCTATTCCTGGATCGCACAGTAGACATATTGCCTGCTGACACTCCTGCACTAATCCTGCACGCAGTGCAAGGCTAGCAGAATCTGGGGGAATTTGTTTCACTTTTTAGTCAAGTCACTGATTATAGCTACTAATTTAGTAAAGTTAAATTTAATAGTCTCATTCCACTTATTCTTAATACTTATTCCTAGATAATCTATCTTATCATTTTCGCAGCTGAATGTATTGTATTTTTGCAAATTGCTATTTATTTTCTTATTGCTTAAAAGTGTTTTGGTTTTATTTTGATTAAAATTAAGCCCTGAGATTTTTCCAAATAGAGTTATGGCATTGAGGATATATTGTAAAGAGCCTTCTATGCCACTGGATGTTAGTAGAATATTGTCAGCAAAAGGCTGAACTTTTGGACAGTATCCCTCATTAACTTGAAATCCTTTGATATTTGGGTTATTTATAATAAATGAAGCAAAAGGTTGCACTGATAAAGTGAAAAATAATGGGGATAGAGGGCAACCTTGTCTAGTTCCCTTATGATTTTTTACTGGGGATGATAGACATGAACCAATCTTAAATGCTTTAGAATCACTATAAATATTTAATATCAGTTTAGTGAAATCTGAAGTAAAGTTAAATTCTTTAAAGACTTTTTTGTAAGTATGACCAACTAAGGGAATTTAACACCTTATCAATATCCAGACTAATAATAGTTAATTGTTTCTTGGTTTTGTTTGCAATGTCTGCTAGAGATAGTAGCTTAATAATATTGTCATGCAGTTTTCTATGTAAGATAAAGCTAGTTTGATCAAAGTGTATTAGATTGGGTAATATATTCTTTAGCCTTTTGGCCAGGATAGACATGAAAATTTGATAATCAATGTTTAACAATGTATGGGTCTATATGATGCACATAGTTGGGGGTCCTTACTTTGTTTCAGAATGGGGGAAATTATTGAGTACTTCCACAAGGGAGAGAAAATTAAGTTTTGTTTAACCATGGAGAATGTGTTTAATAATAACTTTATTGTGTGCTCTGGAAGAATTTTATATATTTCTGGGATTATCCCATCTAACCCTAAGGCTTTATTATCCTTCAGATTTTTAGCTTGTTCTTTCACTTCTGCTAAGGTTATTTGTTTATTTAGGGTACTATTTTATTGTTTTGATAGTTTAGTCTTGATATTTTCTTTAGAAATTTATCTATTACATCGTCTGAATCTAGTGGTGATTGCATGTCATTGATTGACTGATAATAATTTCTAAAGGCTTTTAATATACCTCCTAAATCAGTTGTTCTTTTTACTATGTTATTATTCTTGTATTTAATTTCATTAATGTGATTTTGTTTACTAATTTGTTTGGATCTGATAGCTAATTTATGTAAATGTCTGGGGTTTACTGAATAGGACTGTAGTTTAATCTTTTCTAAGCTTATAGCAACCTTATGATTCAATATTTCTAAATATTTGTGGTTTAGCTTAGAAATTTCGGTATGTACTGCTTTATCATTTGAGTTTAAATTTAGTTTCAACTTATCTATTTTGGCTTGTAAATCAGAAAGTTCCTTGTCCCATTCCTTTCTCCTTTAAAAATACCAACCTTTAACTCCACTAAAGATGTGAACATTTAATGCATCCCAGGGTATATCTGTTACTTCACCATTACTGTTGTTTTCCATAAATGCATTTATTTCTTTTAATAACCACTCTTTAAAACCTTTTAACTTAGTAACATAGGCTGGGATTCTTTGAAAAATTATCATATCATCTTTTTTCACAGTCAAGCTGTACAAAACGGCATTGTGGTCAGAGAGTGGACATGACTGTATTACAACATCACTTATTTTAGAGTAAAGAGTGTTAGACACAAAAATCTTATCAATATTAGTGTGTGTGCCAAATCTGAAAGAATAGTGAGTGTATTGAAGGAAATTTTGAACTCTTAAATTATGTATGTCTCTAAAATTCATTGAGGCTATAAAGCTGTTTAGCTTTTTACATTATGTCGTTAGTCTAACCTTAATATTTTCAGATTCTCTATTACTAACTTTTCTTTGGTTCCCCAAAGAAACCAAGAATAGCCTATAAGTGACATGTTAGAGCCTGGGACAGTAATGGGATTGGCTTTCCCAGCCTCTAGCTGGAATCAACTACATGAAATACAGATAACCTCCTCTGAGAACTCAGAAACCCAGTTTAAGGAAACCTTTGGAATTAACAAAATATTTTGGATACTCCGTGAATATCGCCTATATAATAAGAAATTTAGCCACTTCTCACATGGTATAAGCCAAATATTTTATATTTTCAAAATATAATTGACAACAATTATAGTTTAAAGAACACCTTTTTCATTACATTTTCCATAACATATACACCAGATTGCCTAGATACCTTCAATATCAATAAGATGCAGAAAGAGAATAATCTAAAGTTTTGGCACCAGTTTATGGACAATAAGAACATCTAACCAATGAACTTTCTCTTAGCCAGATATAATGTCTGTCAAGATAATTGGCTCTGTATTCAATCTTTAAGACAGTTTGTTGAAAGTAAAGTGAGAGTATCAATAAATTTGGAAACTTATACTATACCAATATTGATACAACTATTCATATGGTGTAATTTGATGAACATTGAACGTAAATTAAGCATATCACCTGTATATAAAATCCTACAAGAAGACTTGATTACTTTTGACTCAGCTTTTTGAAATTACTCCATAAAGATTAATGGTGAACCTTTATCTAACCATAATAAGAAACAGTTATTAAATTTAATAAACACACTTCATCATCTTTATATTGGAGACTGTATACCTGGAGATTTATTCATAGAAGCTTTTACACTCCACACAGAACTGACCTTATAACCAAGAGTACTGAAAGCAAATACTGGAGGTGTGGTGATATTCTTGAAGTCAACTGGATATGTTCATCGAATGTAAAACTCTCACATAATATTGGAGTGATTTTAGACATTTCACAAAAGCCCTGTGGTCTGATAACTGTCAAATTACAAGTAATCTCCGTGGTATCCCCGAAGTCTCAAAACAACCACTAAAGTGTAGTGGGTCTAAAAACAAAACAGTGTAAGAAACTTCTTTGTGTGGAAGATTTTCAGTCCATATATTTCTAGTTAATCACTGTATATTAATCAGATCAGACAATAGTAGTAGAAGTAGCGAAGGTAAACTTGTCAAGTCAAAAAGTAATAATAGAAAATATATAATTCTACAGCATTACTAAGTATTCGAAAGTAATCCAAGCAAGGCAGGCAGTCTGTTTCCAGTCCAAAATCCTTTATTAAGTACACAGACAAGTGATCCAAGTAAAACAAAAATAGAGTAATAATTTCCTCACAAGCTTTCTAAATATATATATACTTTTTATCAGGCATGGGAGTGGTTTATTGTGCTGTAAAACAAAGTGTTATTGGTACACATGTTAAATTCACATCCCTTCCCCCATCAGTGTGACATTCGAGCTGGTCCTGCCCTACCTAGTAGCTGTCATAATAATATATAGCCCTAATGTACTTTAATGGTACATCTTATTTAACCAAATTATTAAGTAGATTATTAAGTCTGTGATTTTATACAAGGCAATATACTACATGGCTGCAAATATATCAACCTTAGTTCATTTTGCGATCAAAAATTATATATAAATATATACATATACATTTTGCATGTAAAAATCAGTTTCTATTTTCATAACCTATTGTTAACAAAGATCGCTTTCATCCTTCTAGACTTCTTCAGATCTGTGTACAAGAACCCTAAAAATCTATACAATTGTATAATTAATTAGTATTGTTATTACCATCATTTTGAATAAAGTGGAAAAAAGAGAACCAGAAAAAAATAAAAATAAAAAAATATATATGTATGATGATGGAAACAAAATAAACACTTCAAATGATTTAAAATGGTACTTAAAACCAATTTGTAGAAAAAAATAAAATAAAATACACTTAGTCATGTAAACAATGTGGCAATTTTCTAAGTTCCAGTGCACTTTTAATTGAACAGTAGTAGTTTAGTCCAGGCTTTCTAAAAGAGTTCAGCTTTAATTGCCACATGAGTTCATGTTTCTCCAGAATATTCGGGATGTCTCCTTCAAGATCACTCATATCTATGCGATCCAGGATCTGGAACTTAAAACCTGTGTGTCTTTTATGAATAGAAAGGTGTTTGGCTAGTGCATTATTTTTACATCCAGAGCAGATTTCTGACAAATGACATGAAATCCTTCGCTTGAGTTTATTTACAGTCTTGCCCACATAGAATGCATCACATTCATTGCACTGTGCCCTGTAAATTACTTTTTTAGTGTTACAGTGTGCAGGGGGTGACTGTAACACTAAAAAAGTAATTTACAGGGCACAGTGCAATGAATGTGATGCATTCTATGTGGGCAAGACTGTAAATAAACTCAAGTGAAGGATTTCATGTCATCTGTCAGAAATCCGCTCTGGATGTAAAAATAATGCACTAGCCAAACACCCTTCTATTCATAAAAGACACACAGGTTTTAAGTTCCAGATCCTGGATCGCATAGACATGGGTGATCTTGAAGGAGACATCCCGAATATTCTGGGGAAACATGAACTCATGTGGCAATTAAAGCTGAACTCTTTTAGAAAGCCTGGACTAAACTACTACTGTTCAATTAAAAGTGCACTGGAACTTACAAAATTGCCACATTGTTTACATGACTAATTGTATTTTATTTTATTTTTTTCTACAAATTGGTTTTAAGTACCATTTTAAATCATTTGAAGTGTATGTTTTGTTTCCATGATCATACATATATATTTTTTTATTTTTATTTTTTTCTGGTTCTCTTTTTTCCACTTTATTCAAAATGATGGTAATAACAATACTAACTAATTATACAATTATATAGGTTTTTAGGGTTCTTGTACACAGACCTGAAGAAGTCTAGAAGGATGAAAGCGATCTTTGTTAACAATAGGTTATGAAAACAGAAACTGATTTTTACATGCAAAATGCATATGTATATATTTATATATAATTTCTGATCGCAAAATGAACTAAGGTTGATATATTTCCAGCCCTGTAGTATATTGAATTGTATAAAATCACAGACTTAATAATCTACTTAATAATTTGGTTAAATAAGATGTACCATTAAAGTACATTAGGGCTATATATTATTATGACAGCTACTAGGTAGGGCAGGACCAGCTCGAATGTCACACTGATGGGGGAAGGGATGTGAATTTAACATGTGTACCAATAACACTTTGTTTTACAGCACAATAAACCACTCCCATGCCTGATAAAAGTATATATATTTAGAAAGCTTGTGAGGAAATTATTACTCTATTTTTGTTTTACTTGGATCGCTTGTCTGTGTACTTAAAGGATTTTGGACTGGAAACAGACTGCCTGCCTTGCTTGGATTACTTTCGAATACTTAGTAATGCTGTAGAATTATATATTTTCTATTATTACTTTTTGACTTGACGAGTTTACATTCGCTACTTCTGCTACTATTGTCTTATCTGATTAATATACAGTGATTAACTAGAACTATATTGACTGAAAATCTTCCACACAGAGAAGTTTCTTACACTGTTTTTTTTTATAACTGTCACATTACTAGCTCTTTGATATTATTCAATGTTCCTATGCCAAGTGTAATTCCTAGACATCAGTTACCTGTTCTTTGGTTAATTCTAGCTATTGCTCGAAAAATAATTACATTGAACTGGAAAAATAAGCAAGACCTTATGTTTACTGAGTTTATTTCAATAGCAAAATCTGTATGTAAAAAAGAAATGCAAACTATTTATCAGAGATCATCAAATGTAACACACAAAAGACTAGCTTGGCAAAAATTTGGAAGATTGTTAGATAAATATCGATTACCTTTTTTGGATAAAACGAATGTTTATCATGGATGTTTGTATATAGTGTAAATAGTTATTCTGTTTTATATTGTTTATTTCTAATACTTTATGTCCATGTTTATTAACACAATTTAATAAAAATGTTTTTGGAAAAAAAGAAAAAGTGAGAGAGAGAAACAGACAAATGTAGAAAAAGAAACAGTTGCACATCTTGTTGCTGGGTGTTATACACTCATGGATAAGGATCTATATATTAAAATGCATAATAGTGTGGCAAGACTGTTACATTGGGGATTATGCAAATACTAAAATATAGAAGTAGCTGAGAAGTACAGGAAATTTGAACCACAAGGAATTATCAACAATGACAAATTCTCAATTACATTGGATCACTCAATACCAACAGTTCAAAAAATAGATGCAAGAAAGCCAGATGTAGAAATTCAAGACAAACGACAGAAAAAGTGCTAATCATGGAAATCAAAGCACTTATGAAGTTTTATACACAGTCATAAAATACCAGGATTTGCAAGCAGAAATGAAAGTAATGTGGAAGAAAGATGCCCAGCCAGTTCCAAACAGTTGCAGGAGCAGTGGAACAAATAAAAAGTAACGTAAAATTGTACTTAAATACAATGCCAATACATGCAACTTGTACCCCTTATACAAACTGCAGAAAGGGGCAATTTTTGGTGCATTGCTGGTGCTGAAAAGATCTCTCTTGGCTGAAGACAGAAAAAATACCATTTTCATGTACTTTCTTAATGCCTGACTAAAGACTGGGCTCCATTCTCATCAATGCATTTAAATCCTAAGCATTTGAAGAAATTAAGCCGTGGTGTTCTTTGTTGTCATGGGTGCTTTTAGGCTACCATGGGAAAAGAAAGAACTTAGCATCACAGTTTTGTCCTTTGGGAGGTATAGCCTGCAAGTGTATAAGGTGGTTGCTACAAACCATTTCATGGAATTGAGCTAGATCTATGGTCACTCATTCAGAGATACCGCTATTTTCCTATTTTGGGACAAAACTGAAGATTGTAGTTTAGTGCCTTGGAAAACTCTTACTAGGATTTTGCTTGAAATAGGGAGTCATCCACAAATGCAGAAAAGTGGTAGCCTCATACTGTGCAAAGGCATGAGCTAAGCATTTCATGAATGCCTGGGAATTGTGCATAGACCCAAAGGGCAAGAAGATTATCTTGATGCATTCTGTTCCTACCCCAAACTCTGAGCAGTCTTGAAAGGACTGAAAAATGATTTGCAAGAAACGTGGTCAAGATGGACTTTTTGGTTTGATGGTGAACTATTACTATTGAGTATTTCTGACAAAGATAGTGTGAATAGTGAAAATGAAAGAACTCAACGTGAGTTAAATAATGGTGAAGAAAATGGGCAGGAGGAACAATTAACACAAAATGCTAATGACAGTGTAGATAATATAAATAAAGAGGACAATAATAAATATAATGCTTATGTAACCAATATGTACAACGCATTATAAGTCACTAAGCCAGGAAGACATTGATGATGGTGAGACTAATGTTACTATTGCTATTGTTACGAGTGATAAAAGAGTAAGAAAGGTGAAGGTAAGATTTCAACAGAAGACGGCTGCAAAAAAAGAGTAAGGATAATTTAAAGATTTTAGCTTTAAATGTTAATATAATTAAAATGATGGAGAAGACTGTTGAATTTGGAATGTTGTCAGAAGCAAGTGTTCAACATATTATGGTTATAAAAGGCATTAGACCATTAAATGAAAAGGAAAAAAATAAATGGATAAATTATGAACTAATAAGATTGTTTTCAATTTGGGGAGGAATTTATGTGTGAGCTTGCTCTTTTAATTAATAACAAATAAATTCAGCTTGTGATTTTTTATAATAGTAGTACCAGGTATATATATATATATAATATGTGATATTCACAGTAAAGCACATGTGTGTAGGAGAATAATCATAAGTTATGCATATACTAATATTAAAGAATGATTAATGCCCTTTGAGGAGCATAAAATTATGTTATTGTAAATATGGATGTAATATGAATGCATAATGTTTATTGTAATTCAACGATGAAAAGACAAATACTGATATCAAAAACATGTAAGGAGATAGTGAAATGTGGAAAGTTGCAGACTTGGAAAGAAAGATTATACACATATAAAAGAGAGAATCTAAAGCATGAAAATGACTTTGTCATAATTTATGAAGGTCTAATGGAAGTTGATGTTAGGAGAAGGATATTTCACTGATCACTGCACAATATGAGCAGGGAATGGAGATAGACAGGAATATATTGGAGAAGGGAAAGGATTAAAAAGCCTGATTGTGAACATTATAGAAACAAAACAGGTTAAGAAATGCATGGAGGAATTATGGAGCAGTCACTGTACTATGAGGTCTTTTTATAAGACATGTGAGCAGCAATAGTTAGTGTATACAGATAAGATAAACCAAATTTATTTAAAAATGGAGAGGAAATATTGCATAAAGGAAAAATAATTGCATAGAAACATTATAAAAGAATACAAACAAGTATTAGACAGAGAGGAAAAATATATTATTAGTAAGAAGAAATTCTGTATAATAAAAATGCAGAATGGATAAATACTTTACATTTTCAAGGTAGAAAAAGGATGCATCACAATTTTTAGGGAAAATATTAAAAGTGGTGATGGTGGGATGGAAAATATGACTGATGAAGATGTTAAAATATAGATATGAAGATCTAATGAGCTTTGTACAAAAGTAAATACAGGAATTATATAATGAAAATAAAATAAGTACAAAATGAAAGAAGCTTGTGAAAATGTCTTCTAAAGAAGTAATGAGAACTATGGCAAGGAAAAAAATGGAAATTATTTTTGACTTGTTATTGAAAGAAATGAATAATTGTAGTGCTCTTGACCTAGATGGAATGGGTTATAGTTTTTTATAAAAAACAAGTGAAGTAAATAAGCATATAGTAATTAAAATAATGAATGAATAGCTGGAACAAGTATGAGACAAAAAAGTAAGTGAGGGCATCATGGAATTTAAACAAGCATATAGTAATTAAAATAATGAATGAATAGCTGGAACAAGTATGAGACAAAAAAGTAAGTGAGGGCATCATGGAATTTAAACATACACAAAAAAAAGAGATTAAGAACAAAGAAATATTAGAAATTGGCGGTCTCTACATTTAAATAATGCAGAGTATAAAATATTTATGAAAATTATATAAAAAAAGAGTAAGCAGGGAAGTAAGATATGTTTGGAATGACAGGATTTATAGAGTAAAAGGTAAATGCTATTTTAGATTGTAGATTGCATAGTAAGAGATAAAGCTGCTATGTAAGTTTTTCATTTGCAGCATTGAAAAGGCTTATAACAGCATTAATCATGGATTATGTGGGAGAACTTGGGGGAATATAGTTTGAATGCTGGATTAATAAATGTGTTAAAGACTGTTTATGAAAGTACATATAATAGGTTATGGTAAATGGTTGGTTTGGATAACAGTTTAGTATTAAAAGGGGTGTATAACAAAGCTGTCCACTAAGCGGTGTCCAGTTTTCAGTGGTTATGAATGCAGTTTTTGAAACATGTAAGTGTGAAGTAAAAGAGGTAAGCTAGGAAATCAGGGAAAAGAGAAAATTGTTACAGTAGAAATGGAGTTAAAACAAGTTGTCTTACAACTAAATAACGAGAAAAGTCTTTGGAGATACTAAAAGTATAGGATGTGTTTATTTCTCAGAAATTGAAAATAGTATTATGGGAATAAAATTTAATAAAAAAAAGTGAGTATTAAATTGTGGAAGGAAATGATGGCAGGATGAAAAAGGTGGCTAGTATGTAACAAGGTAACATAAGTTAAAATATGGCCCATATTTATATATATATACATATATATATATATATATATATATATATATATATATATATATATGGATTCACTTCATAATCTTGAAATATTGAAATACTGAATTTCAGTATCACAAAACTATGAAGTCGAATACCCCAAACACCGAACATACACAAACCTGACACCCAAAATTGCGAATCTACAAAATCCCTAAAAACACACATCACACACTACAAAACACATACATACATGGACGTACATACCTCCCAACACTTCCCTACAACAAACATAACACACACGCACACAACCAAACATACACACACCTATCCTTAGTATATGCAGGAGGGCAAGCCCTCCTGCACCCCCCATGTGGGGGGCTGCAACCCCAAACCCCCCTACTTATATATACTAATTTCGAGGTCGCACAACACTCCATAACACACACAACTCAGCACCGCATATTCCACAGCCCTCTGCACAAATGCACATCACATACACACAAACACCAGCACTTCCAATACTAACACATTCACACTGCACAACACCTACCCTAACCCACACCTCAAACATCCCAACACACTCAAACACACAGAAACCCTCCCCAAAACCCTAAAAAAGTACACTTGCCTAATGCGCTATACATAATGTGGGCTCGACATTCTACATTTGACATTTCCAGGTTCGCGGTTTCCATCCGACTTTACAGGCTCGAAATTCTAAAATTCGATATTTTAGCATTTCGAGCATGTAAAGTGAACCCATATATATATATATATATATATATATATATATATACACACACACACACACACACACACATATATATATATATATCTATATATATATTTATATATATACATATATATATATATATATATATATATATATATATGTTAACCTAATTTTGGCAACAGACTCAAAATGTCAATGTTCACAATATTGACCACAAAACATCAACAATATGAACCTGACATGTTACTACACATCTGCCAAGCAACAAATTCGCTGCATGCAAAAACTGAAACAAAAAGAAAAAACATTGTTGTTACCAGAGGGGCTTGCTCCCTTGCAACCCCTTCACACCCACTGCTAGTTATATATACTAATTCCAAGACTGCACAATGTCAGGGGAAAGAGCATTTTTCCCAACCCTGAGAATTTTGCAGCCTTATGTCTGTCAATCAAATTTTGCTGACTAAACAAATAGTGGCTATATGTGGATTCCACTTATTTCAGTTTCCCCATCTATATCTATATATAGGTGGGGGAAGTGAATACTGTCAAATCCTCCTTTAGTTGACATCTGTTTAGTCGACAAATAGATAGTTGATAGGTGTGCAAGACTGCACAATTCTTGGGGTTGGGAAATAAGATTTTTGCTCAGAGCATGAGTAGGAGTGCGTCAACATTTGCAGAGTTTTACTTTTGTGGTCGACCTTGTAAATGTCGATATTTGGGTAATTCATTCATTATCAGTAGACCCATATATATGGGTCTACTTCTAAAACCTGAAAGCTCATTTACCTGACTTTCAAAAGACCGAGATGAAAAAAACAAAACTCCAGATGACCGACTGCTCGGAACACCGACATTTCACTACAGATAAGTAACCGCTTGGCCAAACCAGCAAACAAACTAAAATCGTAGCAAAGAAAACCACCCATGTGGGGGGATTTTTCCCCCACACTAACCTATGTGGGGGCTGTGCCCACCCATACCCACCATAACTAAATATACCAGCTATGAGACTGCACTAACGTGGTTGTAAGGGGAAAAGGTCAACATGCTGGCCAAGCGGTTACTTACCTGTAGTGAAATATCGGTGTTCCAAGTGGTTGGTCTTCTGGAGTTTCATTTTCTTCTTCTCGGTCTTTTGAAAGTCGGGTAAGTGAGCTTTCGGGTTTTAGAAGGGGACCCATATATATATATATATATATATATATATATATATATATATATATATATATATATATATATATAGGTCCATCTGATAAGACTGAATACCCATATCATTGAATTCGAAATGATCGAAATGAGAAAAGCGAATCTGCAGAAGAACGAAAAGTTAAAAGAACAAACCTCATAAAACCGAATATGGCTGCCAAATTTTTACCACCATATCACACAATTCCCAAAAATCGAACCCACCACTCAACAGTCTGAGACCATAAAATATGTTGTGTTATGTTTTTGCAGAGGAGCTGCACCCCCTCCTGCACCCCCAACACCCACTGCAAATTAAATATACCAACTGTGAGATCGTACTACATTGAAGAAAAGGATAAACACCCAATGCACACCCACATCTGTGCGAGAACCGCCCAGTGCAGTACACGCGTACAGCATCTTCATTCTTTCTTAAAGTGGAACTACTTATGAAAAATCAATAGCTTACTTTCAGTTTTGTGAAGTTCATTCCTTTAACATTTCATTCTTCTGCAGTTTCATTCATCTTGTCTCAGTCATTTCGAATTCGATGATATGGGTATTCGATCTTATCAAGTAGACCCAGAACTATGACACAGCCCAGAGATCAGCAATACCTGAAGACTGGACTATTCTAGTTCAGTAAAGGCGGGATCCCAAACCATAGAGGCCCCAAGACCGATTCTTGGGTACACCACTTGTTATGGGTCTACTACTAGAGATGGCTTCCCCTACTTTGAGTGGGTTCTATTGGTGAGCCAGTTAGCTACCTATCTGGTAACATGAGTTGAAGGATTTTATTTGTTTTTTTTCTTTTTTTTTTTTTTTTTTTTTTTTTTTTTTACAAAGTAGCAGAAATTAACTGCTAACCTGATAAAAGTGTTTTTTATCCTGCTACTACCTGGGTGACTGTCCAATCTAGCTACACTGCAAGTATTTCTGCTTCTTGAACTGTTTTAATCTGTTTAAAGTTGTTTTTGCACCTCACTTTTAAAGTTTGTCCTATTTGTTGCATTTACCTGTTGAAGCTACACACTCAAGTGCGCTAGCCTGTGTTACATATTTATTGCATTTTCCTGCTGTTTGTTGCAAAAAAGAAAAAACAAAAAATTATCCTTGTTTCCCATCTTTCCTGACCTAGAGTAGTCCAAATACAGGCTTTGCTGTATTCTGGACTTTTGGAAAGTTCCTGTGTTGCCCATTTCCTTTCTTGGATGATGGGAGGCTTCTTTGTTCACCAGTGGCAGTGGGGAGCTTAGCGCAGCCTACCTATCCCTGGAGGAGTGTTCCCAGCACAAGAATCTGGTAGTCTATTGGCCGTTTTGGGCCAATTTCTAGCTCTTTCAAGTCCCCCTGTATAAAACCCGCTTTGGCGCGGCTTTGCGCGATTTTGCGCATAGTGCAGCATCGGGCAGCTCCGCTTAATTGGGTTTAAACCATTCTGCTCTTCACTTTTTCCCTTAGAACTGATCTAGTTCTCATAAGAAACACCCTATTCCTACTCTAAAGCCTGGCACTTGCTCACTAAAGCAATTATATAAGTCAGCACTAAAAAATTAAAAGCACTATACCCTCACAAACTCCCCTTGAGTACCTTGTTCCCCATTGACCCTTTTTTTCAATTATAAAGGAATTCCCAATACTATTCTAGCATGTCCAAAGGTCAGTTTTCAATCTCCTCTCCAGTCCAGCTCTTGAATCTGGGAATCGTGAGGCAATGTTACAACTGCCTCATGTACACAAACAACCCTCTCCTCCTCCCAACAAATTCCAACACATGTGAGAGATGCAACCATATAGCCAAACTGGAGGCTAAGCTCTCTCAACTCAGTACTGGCGTAACCAGTCAGGAGGATAAGGAAACCACACTCACTACAATTCCAGTCTCACATAGACCTACCACGACAGCAAACCAAACACATAAACACACAAAAACATACTCGGAGGCTCTAAATAAAAATCTGCCTAAGCAGCAGATACCTCCAAAGCAGACACCCAAGCAACCGGTACCCCAAAACAAAACACGTGCAACACATAGCTCGCAAAGCTAGTGTGCCGAACAGTCACAGCCCTTAAGGCTAAACAACACACCTGATACACTTGTAATAGGTGACTCTATCAGGCACACTGACGTCCCGTTCACCAGGCTGAACAAGGAGAAGGTCATGGTGAGCTGCCTGTCGGGTGCTAGGATCCACCACATAACACAAGCACTCAGGTCACTCCAAGGCAAGTACAAATATGACTCAGTCATTGTCCATGCTGGTGTGAATGACCTGAGATGTACCTCCCTGGACTACATGAAAAGAGACAGAGAGGAGCTCTCTGAGCATGTAGCCCAGGCCAGTATGACCCTGACCTTGAGTAGCATCTTACCCTCACCAAGAATGATGCCACAATATGAAGACAAGATGATCAATTTCAACAATTGGCTTAAGTATTGGTGTCATTCAAAGGGGATCCAATGCCTGTCAGCTTGGGATGACATGCTCGACAAGCCATGATGCTTCGCTAGGGACGGCTTGCACCTGTCACTCCTGGGCTTTCGGATATTGGCAAAGGCTCTTGCCACCCCATAGTGCCTTTTTTAGGCAAGGCTCAAAAGACAAACCCACCTCCATAGGTATCACAAGGGATAAGAAACTAAGAGTAATGCTACTCAATGCCAGAAGTCTAAACCTCAAGATGCATGCACTCGAAACTCTCCTTAGCATGGAGAACATCGATATCTGTGCAGTAACAGAAAACTGGTTCAAGGCTCCTGAGAGCACCCCAGCACTACCAGGTTATACCTCATACCATGCTTTTCGGCCCCAAAACTTGGACCGAACCACAAATGGAGGGGGAGTATCAATATTCGTCAAAGATACCCACACCTCCAGGTTGGTGGCACAGCACGAAGCATCAGAGACTATCCATGTGCAACTAACAGTGGGTAAAACTGCCTTCCAGTTTATACCACTCCCACAAGAGGGGAAAACATACTGGACCTGATCATCACCAACATGGGGGCTCTATGCTCAAGACTAGAAGTGTATCCCTCACTGGTAAGATCAGACCATAAACTAATCTCACTGGATATTCACATCCCGACCCCACCCCCTGCCCAGAAAACCACAGTGAAAAATTTCTCTAAAGCAAATTTCACACTCCTCAAAACCGAGGTGGAATCCTTCAAAGCCCCCGGGCCTGTGGAAAATACGGCCCAGACTGCAGAATCCTTTATAAACACATTCTATGAACACCTTCAGGAATGCATGGATCATGCAATCCCAGATAAAACCAAGACCCAATCCTTAAAGGCAGGCGTCCTGTCTGGTGGACCCCAGCCATAAACAAACTATACAATAGAAGGAGGAAGCTACTACATGATAGACCAAAATCCCAAAAAGGGAAGGCATCTCTGATCAGTATTAGCAAAAAACTACGGGCACTCATAAAATCATCTAAGGCCAGCTTCGAGAGAAAAATTGCACAGGACACTAAGGATAATCACAAGGCTTTCTTTAGTTATGTTAGGAACCTGGGTTGGAATTCCCAGATATGCTCAGAATTAGTCCAAAATGACAAAAAATACACCGAACCCACAGACATTGCCAACATCCTAGCTGACAGGTTCAGCACAAACTTCCCCCCCCCCCACCAAAAGGGCAAATATCTATCCCAGCAGAGTGCTGCCCCCCTAACATCTCAGATGCTCAGGTAAGAGCCGCCCTCTCCAAAACAAAAAACACAGCATCAATGGGACCAGACGATGTCCCGGGCTGCGTCCTACATGAACTCCAAGAAGAGCTAAACCCAAACATAAAACTACTGTTCAATCTCAGTCTTACTACAGGATATGTACCCAAAGAGTGGTGTACAGCAACAGTGGTCCCTCTCCATAAAGGTGGTGCCTCAACGGATCCTGGAAACTATCGCCCCATAAGCCTGACTAACTTGGTCTGCAAAGCTATGGAAATGATCATCATGGACCTCATAAATAAAGATATTGGGGACCTACAGACACTGGATCCTACCCAGTTCGGCTTTGTTAAGGGCAGATCCTGCCTCTTAAACCTGGTCAATTTCTTTGAAACAGTCACCAAGGCCATTGACGAGGAGAAGGTGGTCCACACAGCCTACCTGGACTTCGCAAAAGCCTTCGATACAATACTCCACTCGGGCATTATAGATAAGCTCACCAGCTTAAATATAAACCCCTATGTCACTAGATGGGTTGCAAACTGGCTCAAGGACAGAACCCACATGGTTAGAATTGCTGGAGCCCTGTCAGACTCCAAACCAGTTACAAGTGGCGTCCCACAAGGCTCAGTCCTGGGACCTCTCTTGTTCGGTATATATTTCTTGGAGGTACAGGCCAACACGGAAGGACTGTGGCTGACCAAGTTCGCAGATGACTGCAAACTAGGCGCCATAATCGACTCTCCAGCCGACACAAGCATCCTACAAAAGGGCCTCATAGAAACAGACAACTGGTGCCAGAGCCATGGCCTCAGGCTAAACGCCAAAAAGTGTATAGTCATTCCCTTTGGAAAAACAAAGTGCCCACAAATTACCACATAGGTGGTAATCCATTAAGTACAGAAGAAGTAATTAGGGACCTGGGGACCCAAGTTGATAGCAATCTCTCATTTGAAAACCACGTGGACAAAGTGGTTAGAAAAACATTTTATATAGCCCACCTAATCATGAAGGGATTCACATCTAGATCAGAGGAGGTCATCGTGCTTCTTTACTCATCCCTCATCAGGCCCATAATTGAGTACAATGCCCCTTTTGGGATGTACCTTACCAGACACCTGCAGCAACTGGAAAGACCCCAAAAGTACCTCACCAAGAGGAACAAAGGGCTCAAACAGATGCCATATGCTGCCCGGTTAAAGAAACTCCAGCTCTACTCAGTGGCATACCGCCTGTTCAGAGGCGATCTGTGCCTGACGTATAAAGCCATGTCCAACCCGGAATTAATGGACATGCTGCACCTCAGAAAATCCAAATCCCATTCAGCTACGCGCTCGACAGACTTGAACCTCAGCACTGAAATAAATAGGACATGCTGGAGGGACAGATTCATAACCCAGAGGCTCCCTTCACTCTGGAATAATATCCCAGTCCAGGTTAGGCAGTGTCCCTCATTGACTCTCTTCAAGAGGAATCTTGATGAGTGGATGGGAGATCATAGGTTTACCCCGGGTATCACTTCTGTGTCACTGTTAGACAGAGGCACTGTATACTAACCTCGAAAAAGGGCATAGCAAAATTCATTTAAAATGGGTGGCGAAAGCAAAACATACTCTGGCTAGGCTTATAAATGCCCTAGGGCAGATAGCCTAATAAGAACCTATGAACCTATGAACCTAGATATATATATATATATTTGTATATATGGGTCCCAATCCTCAGAGACACTTAGAAATAAATCCAACAAAAATAAACTTAATCACTAGGAAAATATATATACGAAAATATATGAAAAGAAAATCATTTAAACCCTTAATCATGTTCCATACAGAATTCTGCATCTAAACTATTTATTGAGCTACTGATTATGAGTATAAGCCGCGGTGGTGCAGCGGTAGCGTTGTTGCCTCACAGCAAGAGGTTCTCCTGTTCAATTCCCAGCTGGAGCACCTTCTGTGTGGAGTCTGTATGTCCTCCCTGTGGTCGAGTGGCATTCGAAAGACATGTGTAGAATGGGTGTGCCTTTGTTGAAGGTTGGGTGTCGAGCTGGCACCTTGGCACCTGTAAAAAAATCTACTGCCAATCATTAGCGGACCGGAGTTCCACTGTGGCGACCCCTAAACAGCAAAAGCCAAAAGAAGAACAAAACTGATTAGCTATTATGAACAAACAATAGAGTCGAATAAAGGGAAATTAGACTCTAATATAAACAGTATTCAGGTGTTTGAGGGACATGATAGCTACAAGGATTTCTATAATAGGTATATTAATAAAGTAAACAGATTTGAATATGAGGTGAAAAATTGGAAGTTAAAAAAATTTAATAGAGACATGGTGGACTTTAAGAAGAATGTGATGTTTACTGGGAAAACCTCTAAGAAAAGATCAGTGAGGTTTTTTGAAGGGAGTAAAAAGATTATTTATAAGGATTGGATAAAATGGGTGCTGTTTCTTTAAGCCTAAGTTATTTAAATGGTGAAGTTGACATGTTCCAAATTCCACCGAAGACGCCAGGGGGTGAAACCAGTCTTTACTGCTTGATAGTCACCACTGTTTGGGTTTTGCATTATATAGAATAACTACTAAAGCGATATAATTGAATATTAAAATTTTGGGGGGGATTGAAATTGCCTGCTCATTTTTTCATTTTCGATATTTGGATGTTATACAGTGTTTTTTGGTGTTTCCCGGAAAGTGACATAGAATAATACTGCTGGCTTGCACCAGAGCTGTTATTCTATTTTTTTCTGTGCTGGACAGTTGTTTGTTTATATATAAGAAAAATGACTGCTAAAGAGAGCAATGCTGTTGTGAACATTTTATGGGAAAATAAAATGTTTGGACAGAAGTTGATGAAAAGAAAAAGGCAGAATAGTTTGCAAATGGAGATCAGACTGAATATTGTATAATATAAGTGCAAGCTTTAGATTTTAAGTTTAAAAAAGTGTGATGTGAGCATAGTCCCCCAGATTTATGAAGCCCTTTATAGCGTGCAGGATTAGTCTAAGAGCTGTTTTCGGCAATATGGCCAAAGTGCGATCCAGGAACGAGCTCCCGGGACGTGCACGTGAGCTCTTAGGCTAATCCTCCATGGGCCAAGCTCCTGTATGCAAATTACCCTCATTTGCAGGTGAAAACCATGCAAATGAGGGCAATCTGCTATCCAGGAAGCCGGCAGCTGTCAGTGCAGGATGAGTGCAGTCTGCAGAAATGTACTTAGTAACCGAGTACATGTCTGCAAACTACAAAACGGAGTTATGACAGCTCCAAATAAAGGCTGCATATTATTGAGGAAGCATGCCAATGGCCAAGTAGAAGGCCTTTGGCATTGCAAACTGTTTTTTAAAAAAAAAACTTTTATTTTTTTTTTTTTTTGCTGATCTCGGCTGTTTAAACATAGGGCAGTGGCGAGCAAACGGGATTGGGGGGAAAATAATAAAATAAACTTAAAATAAGCATTCTAACTAAAATCAGTATTCTGCCATGCAAGTCAATGGCAGGCATAAGACAATCTGGCCAGTGAGTAATTGTTGCTAAGGGGGGAGGCTCAGTGTGGAACATGTAACTATGCATTAGCAGGCAATCCTATGCAAATGAGGGAAAGGTTAGTGAATCCCAATTTTCCCCAGAGTGTGAGGCAGGTCCCAAGAGTGTAAGAGTATAAATAGCTGGGTGCAAGACTAGGATATAGATGACATCATGGGGGGTGTCAGGCATACTGTAAGTGGATTGGAGCTTTGTGGCTCGGGATTGCTCCTGGTTTAGCACAGCTAAGCTAGGGGTGTGTCTAAACCTGCCTAGCACTCTTTACAAAGTGTAAGCGGGTGTGTGCGCCACGCACCTGGTTTTACAGGAACAAAAGGGAAGTTAAACCAGGAAATAGCAGGTCTGTGCACATTTGAGCACTCCGTTTGCATGGCGCTCACACAGGCTTAAACAGGGAGGCAATGGGAAGGGAAAACAGCAGTAGGAAAGTAATCAAGGAGAACTAGCTTAGCGGGCAGGTGAAATGTATCAAAATCAGCCAATTACATAGACAGCAGACCAGCACAGGCCAGAACACTACTATAAACTAAGCAAACACCTTCCCCTCTGGTTTTTCAACACTCTACACCACTGGTGTATACATGTGGGGAAATTTTAACAAACAAACCTACAAAATGAGAAGGGCTGATGCAGGCAACATAGAACATCATGTGCAAGAGGCTGAGGGTGGTGAGGATGTGAATGCTGCCGAACAACCCACAGTGAGGAGACGGAGAAGAGTGTACAGACCCAGGGTAACCTACCAGGGGCTACATGAGCTGGAGATAGTGGAGAGCTATAGGGTGGACAGAGACCTCCTACAGCAAATTGTTGAGCTGTGCCGGCCACACCTGACACACCAAACTGGCCAAGGGGAACCCATGCCAGTGGATACCAAGGTATGTGTAGGCCTAGGTAGACTAGCCACAGGTACCTCCCAAAGCACAACTGGGGATATCATAGGGATCTCACAGGCATCAGCATCCAGAGTATTCCACTAGTTTCTGGATGCCATGGCAGCACATGCCAGTGAGCACGTATATTTCCTCAACACACGTGAGGTGTTGACTAGCAATATGTGTCTCTTCCACGAAATAGTAGAATACCCTGGGGTAGTGGGTGCTATAGACTGCACGCACATATGCATCAAAGCACCACCTGGTGAGCAGGGTAGGGCCTACATCAACTGCAGGGGCATCCCCTCCAGCAACTGCCAGGTCATATGTGATGCCTAGGGCATTATAATGAATGCGTGTGCTGGCTTCCCTGGATGCTGTGATGATTCACACATATGGCATCTGATGCAGCTGTACCACAGATTTGCCAATGTGGACATCCCCTACGGTCACCTAGTGGGGGTTGCTGGGTACCCACTGGAGCCGTGTCTGATGACACCCATCAGAAATGCACACACACCTGAACAACAATGCCATAATGAGGCACACGCACATGCCAGACATATAATAGAGCATGTGTTTGGGATGCTCAGGTCATGGTCCCGGTGTCTGGACACATCCGGTGGAGTCTTGCAGTATTCACCAGCTACATGTACCCAAATTGTTATGGTATGTGCTATGCTACACAATATGATCCTGCGCAAACAGCTGCAGCAGGTACAGCATGGGGCAGGGCCACACAGCCCCCCACCAATGCCAAGGCCTGTACAGGCACAGAGTGACTCGGAGGAGGAAGAACTTGAGCCTGCCCCAGTAGGCAGAAGGAGGCATGCCCAGTATGCCCTGGTCTTGGCAAAGAGGTAACACATAGCATATGCACTGACACAGTAGGGACCCAGGGAATGACACCTCTCTCTGACTTGCACAGACAGTAAAAGGGATGCCAAACATGACACTACCTGTGCTCAACCATGTATAGGGAGTGAACTATGTGCATCCGACATAGGCAGCCCTCCAGCACCATCCTCAAGTCTGGCACACCCTCAAGGTAAGTCAATCAACCTACCAATTGCCAAATGGAGTAGAATGCATTGTTAGCTGTAGCTATTTTATGGATGTGAGCATGCAAGGGAATTGGGTGGCTGAATGATATGGCAGCAGACAGTAGACACCCATAGTGGCACCATGACATCTGTAACACATACTGGTATCACCATAGTAGCCAGTACTACACAGGGTGACAAAACCCACTGTAGAAAATGGGTTAAGCGACATGTGTGTCCATAAGACCTACACATGCCAGTCAGGAAGGTTCAAATACCCGAACAACAGTCTCAGCCAGCAGGACAGGTGTAGCCAAATACAAACAACTGCTTTACTATGACCTCTGAATGAGCCCTATGGGTAACCCCTCCCCCAGTCCTACACAGACAGATTACAGCAGGCCAGGCAATTGGATATAAGTTGTGAAGGCTAGTAAGTCTGAAACTAATATGTAGGTAATTAAAGCTAAGATCTGTAGTACACTGGTATGCCTCTAGCCATCACGATAGGTAAAACTACAGACTGAAATGGAGTACCTGACATACCAGTACAGTCCTAGCAAATGTGTACAAGTGTCAGGTGTGCCCCCCCATCCTATGTACACTTATAGTAACAGTTAGGTGTGCCCCCCCACTCCTGTGTAGAAATGTAGAAACAGTCAGGTGCCCCCCTGCTGTGCAGAAATGTAGCAACAGTCAATGACAAATGACTAATGGATAACCTGCAGACACAGCATACTACCTGTCAGTGTACAACACAAAGGTAAGCACCGCAGTACAAACTAGCTGGACTTGATCCACACATGCAATACAGATGGCCATACTGGGCATGCTCACACACTTAAACACATGAAGGCCATGCCTGCAAACACCAGTGGACCAGACATATCTGGCAGTCGCAGTTCTTAGTGCAGACACATGTCAGCATGCACCACTGCTGCCTTTCAAACACAGTGGATAGGAATACAGACACACATGTAAGGACAACACAGTATAATAAGCCAAAGGTAGATGGACATAGATGTGTGGAAGAGGGTGACCATGACCAGGAGCCATCCGGTCCTGTCCCACCCAGCACACAGCCAAAGGGCCCCAAACACATGAGGTGCAAATATCACTCACTGCAGATACTAGCCACCAGTATCTGTCAGCATGACAGACTATGTGGTACACGTGCCAGCTGTGCAACATGACTGTACAAGGAAGTAGTCATCTAGTAGCTGTATACACGTACCTGTGACATATGACCCAGTGTGTGCCTGCATGTGGCATGTCAACCCCTACATGAATGGGTTATGGCCCATGCACACACCACCCTCCCCATAGCAGTATTATGACAAGCCTGCTGAGTTCATCCAATGTGAGATACACCTTTGGGAGAGCTGTAGCTCAGTAATCTCCATGGCATGTCCCATAACTGCGTACTGCTGTAGTGATAAACTAGTTAGGTAGTATTTCTAACCCCAGACTTGGTAACTGTGTGTGTGTGTGTGTGTGTGTGTGTGTGTGTGTGTGTGTGTGTGTGTGTGTGTGTGTGTGTGCGCGTGTGTGCGTGTGTGTGTGTGTCTGTTTCTGATTGTGTAGAGAGAAATGCTTTTTAGGCTACTCACACTCCGTACAATTCACATACTCAACTTTTCAACTTTGGCAAGGCTGCTGATTTTACTCACCTAGAAATACGCCTCTAGGAAGGTTATAGCCCAGTAATCTCTGTAGCACATCCTGTAACTGCATACTGCTGTAGTATGATAAAGCAGTTAGGTAAGTATTCTAACCCCAGACTTGGCACTTGTGTGTGTGTGTATCTGACGGAATAGAGAGCAATGCTTTTTAGGCTATTCATACTCCGTACAAATCATATACTCAACTTTGGCAAGACTGCTGATGTCACTCACCTAGAAATACACCTCTGGGAAAGCACTAACCCAGTAATCTCCATAGTTCATCCTGTAACTGCATACTGCTGTACTGTGATAAAATAATTAGGTAGGTGTTCTAACCTCAGACTTGAAAACTGTGTGTTTGTGTGTGAATCTCTGAGTGAATAGTAAGCAGTGCTTTTTAGGGTACTCACACTCCTTATAATTCATATACTCAACATTGGCAAGGCTGCTGATGTCACCCACCTAGAAATACACCTCTGGGAAGGCTGTAGCTCACTAACCTCTGTAGTGGGCCCTGTAACTGTATACTGCTGTAGTCTGATTTAGAACTGTGGTAGGGTTCCATCTCCACCCATGGCAGTTCTGGATGTTTTGTGTGTGTTCCAATGTCTGTGTATGGAGCAATGCATTATAGGTTACTCACTCGCAGTACATTTCAAATGCCTTACTTTGGCAATCCTGCTGATGTCATTCATTGTGAAATACAACGTTGTGCAAAAAGTTCTGTAGTAATCCCTGTGGTGTGCCTATAACTGCTCTATGCTGTAGTGTGGTATAGGCCTTGGTCAGGTGTTCAATACCCACACATGTCAGTTGTGGATCTTTTGTGTGTGTCTCACTGTCGGTGTAGAGAGCAATGCATTGTAGGCTAGTCACTCGCAGTACAGTTGAAAAGCCCTTCTTTGATAATCCTGCTGATGTCATTCATTGTGAAATACACCTTTGGGGAAAGATTTCTTTAGTAATCCCTGTGGTGTGTTCTATAACAGCTCTATGCTGTAGTGTGCTATAGACCTTAGTCAGGGGTTCTATACCCACATGTGTCAGTGGTGGATGTTTTGTGTGTGCCCCACTGTCTGTGTAGGAACCCAATGCATTTTAGGCTGGTCACTAACAGTACACTTGAAACGCCCTTCTTTGATAATCCTGCTGATGTAATTCATTGTGAAATACACCTTTGGGGAAGAAGCACTTCAGTAATGTCCATGGCGCGTACTATAACTGCATAGTGCTGGTGTGTGTGTGTGTGTGTGTGTGTGTGTGTGTGTGTGTGTGTGTGTGTGTGTCTGTGTGTGTGTGTGTGTGTGTGTGTGTGTGTGTGGCAATGTGGAGGGGGGTGTGCTTATTTTCTTTATGGTGGCCCTACTATATATCACAATGTCAACCATACAGGGATAACAGACGTGCATTAGCTGAGAGGCTGGGGTGCAAAGCCATACCCATACATGTGACATCAAGGCCAGCCAATCACAGTTAGCAACCCCACTATTACCTAGAGGACACACTCAACCCATGTGTCATACGCACACACATGCCTAGGCAACAGCCAATATGTGGGTAGTACACTGCATATTGGCCACTGATAGTAACTATGCAGTGATAGCAGTGGGCTACAGAAGGCATGTCACCCTGCCCATCTGTCCAATATGCACGTACATGCAGACAGTGCACCTCCACCATGTTCCCCAATGGACACCTGCACCACCTGTGGTGCCTTCACATGTGACTCACAATGGACATACCATGCCTGACAACATGTCCTGTATAGACAGATTACACTGACATCAGGGAATGCTGTTAGCATGCTATCAATGTAGGTACAGGGTAAACCTGCTGCCCATTACCAGTTCCTGCCACAGGTGGGCAAGACTGGCACATCTGATGATAATCTGTGTTCACAACATGGGCCAGACACCCCAGGTACAGTAGCAAATGTCACTGTACATGCATGTGGGAGGCGTGCACATCCTAGACACCATCCATGTCATGGACTAAGGAACACATACATGGCATGTGGTGTACAGCATTGGCCACACACAATAGTCACCCAGGTGACTGTCTGGGGGATGCAATACACACCTGTTTGGGCAAATACAGTAACTACAGGCCTGAGCCACAGTGCAGACCATTGTCATGTGGCCTGATGCTAAGGTATACCCATCGCCTACCCTTGTACAGCCTGCTGGCACAGTTGACCACCACACACCCGTGTAGACATGCACCCATGCATGTCAGAACTGGCACCCTGTGTGTTCGTGCGTATGTGTTGTATGGTGCCTATGTCTACATCCACACTCACTACAACCCCCCAGGGCATACTGAAGCATGCTGTCTGATGTCTGACATCTCCTCATACTCTGCCCATACGGCCTCTGTATGAACCATGTGGTGCATGTGATACCTGCACATTGATGTATTGTGGCAATCCTACTAGTGATGAGTTGCACTCCTGGTCCTGCCAAGTGTGTCAATGTATGTGCGTCCCTGTGTGAGTGTGCCTGTGTTGACACTGGCATCTGTTCATGCAGACAGGCACGTGTACGACACCTACCGTATATCTACTGTATCCCTGTTGCAGATGTCACTCACCCTCACATATATGTTCTGAGTGTTTCACATTAGGTAACACATGTGGTGCTTCCAATAACTGCATCGAACTGTGATAGCACTACATAGTTGTCGGTGGTTTGATACCCTGTGCTGGCAGGTGTGTGACATGTCTTTGCCTCTGTCTGCCTCCCCCACTCCCTCTCTGGTGGATGTGGAGACCCACACCTGCCTTGCTTAGGTGGCAGCATGTGTATTTTACATGATGCTCATGATCAACTGATGGTCTCTGCATGAACTGCAGCCCTCCCCTAGCTGACTGCATGTGGAACAGCTGTGATAACAATCCCAGAGCCAATTGCATGGAAACACACTTCAATACTTAGGAACATCATGGTGGTGTTGGGCCTTTTCAGTCACTGTGAGCAGGAACTAGATCTGTTATTTGGCAAACAGCATCTCAGATGGATTGGGGTTTACCTCCAACAGCATACACTGTGGAAAGAGGGCAACAAACAGGAGGGGGATGTGCCTGACCTGACAACAGACTGTAAGTGCTGCTGTACTGCATTTGGAGTAATGTTGATTTAACAGTGTTTGTCTGGATATGCCTGTCGTACATGTAGTAACACCTGCCATGTCAGTTCCATATATATGAGGAATCCCCATCTGCAAGGTCATCTGCAGACTGGGCAGTGTTGTGCCTATGGTTTCATGTGTTAGCTACAGTGCATTTCTCCATGTGGAATGCAGACGGTAGTGAGAGGATTGTAGTCTGTAGATGCTGAAGGCCATGACAGTTACTGACTTCACATCCCTCATAGAACATATGTTGCAACAAACACCGTTACAATGGAAAATATACAAGGTTATCACAGCAACATGTCTCTACTGGCCCTCTGTATGTGCTGTCAGCCACACCACTGTCAACGTTTGTACATATGGCGTGCATGAAGTGGTGCATATGTGCTGTACGCCATAAATAGTGTCACCATATCTGATAACAAGCCAGAGATATATCAAATTGCTACACACGTCATGTACAGTAGGGGATATACTCCATGACATAAGCTGGACATTCTGTGGATGTTTGTACAGTACTGAGGTCTGTGTAGTAATGGTGAATGTTGGCAATGTGTTAATTGTTAATAAGTACTTTAGCCTGTGTACACACTGTGGGTCTATCAGATGTTACTTGCTGCCCCACTGTATGGTACCGTTTTGCCGTACATGTTGGTAGGGCCATACACACAAGTCCCATACCACAGACAGCCATTAGACCAAACTGTGTAGCAGCCCAGTATATGTAGGGACATTCTGTGAGTGGCACATATGAGGATGGTGTAGAACAGATAGTCCATATACTGTAATATTATGCTAGCTTACCATATGTGGCTGTGGCTGTGGCTGTGTTCACATTGGTTGTGGTTATGCATTGTCACACACAGGTGTAACTTACCCTGTGCTGTGACATGGCTGTTGAGCCTGCTATATATGCAGGTACATGTGCATTCTCCCATATGAAATGTAGGCCAGTGTTGAGCCAGTCTGCCTGTAGCCTGCACAGTGCATTGTTACATGCCTAGCAGCTTAGTGTACTTAACCAATGGGATGTCATGTGCAGATACCTGCCAAATGTACTGCTGCCGGACCTCCCTTAAATGTCATGTATGTCAGACAGAGCAGTGGGATGCTGTACAGATGTATGTCAATATCTAGTGGGTAGTATGTGTCCATGGCACCCCTATACCAGCAGTCATTATGTGTCAGGCCAGACAGGAATGTGTGCATCCAACAACTATGGTGCTAAATGTATACCAGTTGTTATGTGTTATACCCATCTACATGGCTGTCTACATCCATATTGTCAGGCCTGGTACACATGTGGTGCACTAAGGGAATATGTGTATACCACTGGAATGTACAGGGTGTATCTGAAGTTCCATATATAGTGGCCAATATCTCTGCTGCACTCCACAGGGGCATTACATGCTAGCAGCGGTACTTTACAATGATTTCCTTAAGATGTCTGTCAGTAGCCAATGGCACACAAGTTATAAGCGAATTTCAGCATCCACACACACCATGTCTGTGAAGACAATCCCAATGACAGTAGCAACAGTCTAGTAATATACCTGCTATACATATCTGACATCCCCTTGCACTACGACTTTGGGACTGTAAGGGCTAGGGTACGGCTACACTCCATGTCCAGGACATGTGGTGGAAATATATGTACATATACCTATCCAGATAGCGATATATATATATATATAATGACACATGTGTACTATATTGAATTACCACTGTTATGGCAACCACCCACTATAAATCCCTACAGCGTGTGGCCGTGGTCCCTTTACATTTCCTGTGTGATGGACATCCGTCCTGTGTGTGGGCATCAGTGATACATGCAGCAGGTAGCAATACCTCTTACAGGAGAATCTGCACACTCAGAGTGGACACATATTTGCAGGAGGTTCAGGAACTGCAGACAGACTGTGGGTAGAGTTATGTAATGCTTTGCATAGTACTGGTGTTACAGGGTGTGTGTGAGTACATACTAGTGTACTTTGGAATGCAGTCTGTCTGCATAGCTCACTACTGTGGACCTAACCTCTTGCTGGGCAGAGGTATGCCTATCATGTATTGTCCGTCCACTACACAAGCCCTGTGTCAGATGTGACACTGGCAGTGTGTGTGTTGCGTGCTACCAGAACATGGCTACATCCATGTCTATATCCATCCTCAATTCCCTGACTAAGAGTATGTTACAGACTATCCTGTAACACCAGCACCTTGCTTAGTTTATGGCAACAGTGTTCCACATATATGCCTGTATTCCAGCATCTGTCCCTCATCTACATACCAAGCTGTGCACATTTGTCATGCTGTTGGGGGTTGTTCTGTAGTGGGCTGTGAGTATATCACACTGCCATCGCTGCCATTAGTATACTGCTGTTGTATCCCCCCGCACATACACTGGGGCTGGAACCATATATGTGTGGGCGTCACCTACATAACACACGTGCGCCCTTATGCACTGCAGAGGCCAGTGTATGTAACATTGGTATATGGTCTTGTATCATAGAGTCCAGGTGGGGAGCACCATAAATGACCTAGGCTGTTACAAATGTGGGGGTATCAGGGGTGAGCTGCCACAAGGTATGTGGATGTACAGTACTGTATACTCCACCTATATTGCAATTAATTACATGACTTGGGGTACTGCAAGCCTAATGCCTCCTGCAATACAGAATGTTCTGTGTGTTATGCCTTGTTATGTTCCGGGTACAACCCATATAATCAAAAAACATCTTTACCTCCTACGGAGTTTGTACAGAGTGCAGATAGAGGCTGCTGAACTACACACCTGCAGTACATACTGATGATTGTGTGGTACCCTGTGGGCCAGTCTGTCAGCACTATTGTACATTCTGAAGGGCTTGGCTTGGACTGCAACAGCTGTGAACCTTTCACAGTTGCAGTACGCCATTTATATGGTTGTCAGTATTTGAACAGTTATATGATATGGCATATAGGACCATTATGGTACACAATTAAAGGAGTCCCATTTCTGCAAACCTGTGTGTGGTGTCTTTCCTATGACCTTTCTATGGGTACATGTTGCAGGCAATGATTGACATTAGTATGTTTAGCCCATACAGTGTCCAGTTGTTCAGGTGTTAACTGTAAGCATACTGGCTGTTCCATATTGTTTGCACCTCCTACATACATACCTTACTGTAGATATATCTGCATGTGTATGTGTAGTCATGTATATATATATATATATATATATATATATATATATATATATATATATTTATATATATATATATATATATATATATATATATATATAGACACACATATGTATATATATATATATATATATATATATATATATATATATATATATATGTATATCTGTATCAGCATATCAGCATATATGTGTATGTGTATCTGTATCCTGGGGACGTTGACAGCTTCCATATATTACATGTCCTGTGGGAGGTAGACTGTACTTGGTAGTATATTGCAGGGTGCAGGTGTTTGGCTGTGAGGGGATGCCTATTCATAAAAGACATATAGTGTGTGGGGCCTCTCAACCCCATTAACGGTGCATGTAGACATAGGTGTATTTATTAATCTGCAATTGCTATCTACAGATGTATGGCCATATATACCTATATAGATATATTTATCTGCTAACAGATATATAGGTATATGTGCATAGATAGCGATATATATATATATATATATATATATATATATATATATAGAGTTAGTAAAACAACACATATATTTGAATACACGTGCATCTATACATATATGGGTATGTTGTATCTGTTAAGGTTGCACTATAGTTACACACGTAGACATCCAGATGTTGGTATACATTCTCTGCACTGTTGCATGACAGGACTGGCTGATATATTTCTGAAACATTGAATATTTGTATACCTGTCATGGCTTAGTGGTACATCGGTTTGTCTAGGGTGTCCAGGGTCCTTGGTTTGAGCCTTGCCAGAGTTGTTTAACTTGTTGCTGGCCAGAACACTGCCCATTGGATACAGAGTGATTAAGGCACAGTAAAGCAGTTGTAAGCAGGTTTGTGTGTTCTGCCCAGCAACAAAATAAACAGGTCCTGCAAGGCTCGTAACCAGGACCCTACACATCATACACAAAATGATTTACCACTAAACCATGGCAGATATGCATAATCATGACGTTTCCACATACATATCATCCAGCACAGGTATACAACACTACAGGGAATGTATTCCACCATGTAAATGTATTTGTGTGTGTATATATATATTCATCATTGAATGGATATAACATATCTATATATGTAGATATAGGTATAGACATATCTATATACATATAGATATAATTTATATATATATATATATATATATATATATATATATATATATATATATATATAAGCCAGTACATACAAATATACATAGATACATGCATAGAATGTGCAATGTGCGAATGTCAGTATGCATTCGCACATTGCAGATTAGACAATTTGGTTGTGGATGCCACTATAGTGGGGATGGGGAATAATTGCCTATCCCCACTGTAGTGCACACTAGGTGTTCATATATCACAGTAGGGGGGTTGTGGGGGGCCCAGCCCCCCAGAGGGGCATGCAGGGAGTCATGCCCCCCACCATTACGATATGTATTCCAACTTGCAGTTCGAGTGTTAGTGAAGGTGCCTTTAGAACTGCAGTTCTATTAACTGTGGTGCAGTAAGAAATGACGGGTTAGTCCTTTTGGTTTGCAGAAAGGGCCGTTCGAAGGAATGTTGTCCCCCTGTCAAAGGTGAACACATATATATCAATATAGGCATATATGGACTTACATCTGTAATGGGACCGGGAACGTAACAACAACATATATGTCCACATGCAGCATTGATGGGTTTGAGAGACCCAAACAACATACTGGCATGGATAAGTATCCCCCCCTCCAGCCAAATACGTCTGGCCTGCAATACAATACCAACCTTAGCAGATCCCATAAGCAGGACCCTACACGACAAGGGCAGTACATGTTAACAGTACTCCATCCCACCTGTAAGATGTAAGGCTTGCATTACTAACATATCATGCAGTACAGTCAAGTGACATGTCATTTTGGGGGATCCCCCTGGGCAGGTGCAGTAAGTAGCTGGGATCCCTCATACAATCCAATAGCCCTACACCTGACAATGGTTTCACCAATGTTGGCATGGACATCCAAAAATCCACCATGTCAGCTGGGAACTGCCGCCCGGTAGCCTGATGACCGTGGTCTGCAGGGACATGGAACATACCGACAAAGAATCCATGGCCAATGGCACTGGTTATCTGAACACATGGGACCCCACCAATGTTGGACTCATCAAAGGCAGAGAATACAACCTGAATCTGGTATACCTTCTTAGCCCAATCATGACAGGTGTAGATGAGGGTTAGGAGGTGCACAATGCCTATGTAGATCAAAGCAGGCTTTTGTACACCATCCCGCTTGTAGGAATGTGTGTAGTTGTTACAGGATCTACCTCCATTCACAGGATATGTTTCCACCAGGACTGCTTGGCATATGCCAACATACCACAGGCACCATCCCGTGGGCATACAGTCCTTCACAGGTCATAGATGTGTCAATGCCCTCCTCCACACTGTTGAGGTGTGCAGCACTACTGGGGTTGCTATAACTCACTGAGTGTGGCTGTTGTGGACACAACTGCTATAATTGCAGTTACTGTTGCATCTGTCTCCCCATATAGCTGTCTGTAATAATGCACAGTTTATGTAATCAGGTTGTTAGTTTTTGTCTACACCATTCACAGTAGTTGAGCACCTCACACCCTCCTAAGGGTAGGGCTATGCCACCGGCATTGGCACACACATGTTACTTAGGTGAGGATCACGGTAGAGTGGGGAGAGGGACATACACCCTGCTGTTAGCATGTTCAATGTCATCCACATTGCATACTGCATATATATAGTACTGTGTGGTTGTGCCTATCCTGTCTTGGTGGGATTACATGTGCAACAGATGGGTTACCTGCATGGGGACATGCCTCAATGTGTACAGTCCTGTACCTGTACTGCATCCTAACCAAAGGCACTGTGTGTTGTACCCAGCTATGGCATGTGTACCACACACTACACTTACTGGTGTCCACTGTAGATGGCCTGTTGACACCACTACACCCATCAGCCATGTGGCACATGGACAAACACAACACAATATGAACAGATACTGGTGACAACAATGCAACATTGTTAATTAAAGCTATGATGCATCATGGCTGCACAGCTACACCTTCCAAGATATTAGCATTTCACTGTACCGCTGACAACATGCTACACATCATTCCATTGCTACACTGTTGTACCATCACCCTGTGCATCAGAACCATGTTAGCCTGTCCCTGCAGCGATGTTACAGATGTCAGGCAGTGACACAGGTATCATCATATGCACAGGGTGTGTTGTTGGTTTGCCAGAGGCCTAGGCTGAGCCATACAATTGACAACATGTGTGTGTGTGAGGGGGCTGCATATTGCTATGGGCCACTGGTGATGTTGTGTGTGCAGGTATGTGGTTGCCCTGGGTTCATTATTTATGTGTATGTGTGTGTGTGTGTGTGTGTGTGTGTGTGTGTGTGTGTGTGTGTGTGTGTGTGTGTCTGCATGCACACAGTTCTTCCATGTGGGACAGCTGCAGACTGTACCTGGCAGGGTTTGCAGTTCACCATCTCCAGCCACGGACATGGGACCTGTGCCTGGCAGGGGTGCTATAAGCAGTATCAGGTACAGAGCCAGACCGAGTACTGTCCCCTGAGTTTGACAGACATCCACTGGATCAAGGTCCCTCCTGAGACTGGCCAGGGCCACGTGCATGTGGTCTGCTATGACAGGTTGTGGACAGCCCCCCCCCCACAGTGCTGGGGCTGGTATTGCCACGACAGAAACGGCTGAGACTGTTTGGACATCCACGGCAACCTCCATCTGCTGGTGTTGCTGGCATACGTCCATGTGGCCGTTGCAACCATCCCGCCCTGCCCTGACACATGGACATGACATTTTGGATGAGTTCCAATGACTCACCCCACCATCTATACATGCCTCAGTGTAATTACGGATGGCACCTGCTAGGTCACGGATGCTGTCAGTTACAGAGGTGTGATGAGCCCTCTCCGCCCTTAGACCCTGCCTAGTGTACCATTCCATTTATGCCTGTGCCTCCATGACAGTTTGGAACATGCGTGTGGTTGAAATAGATGTTGCACGTCTGCCAGGTGCAAGATGACCAGCAGTGCTCCTATGAGCACTCCTGCACATCAGCCTATGTGATACCCGACCAGTCATCTGGCTATGGCTGCTGTCTCCTGACACACATGCCATAGATACCACACTGTCCTGGCCCATGCCAACCATAGTCTGTCCCTCAGCTAGGGCCAATGGTGATGATGTGTGTAGAGGCAGTGTGACGGTGTGCGTGGATGGTGTAGATACATGTGGGTTGTCAATTGGTGGCCCAGATGCAGCCCCTGATGACCCTTCCTGTGCCTCAACAAACCTATCTTCATGGTTACTGTCTGTATCAGTGACATCAGATTCCCTGGAGGTGGGACGCAGCCCCACCTCAGCACCTGTGAGGGGAAAACAGGGAACAGACTGTAAGACCTGTACAACACCACTAAACAGTACATAGACACACACACACACACATGTGTGCAGACATGGCCACAAACACAGACATACACACATGTAGTCGACATACATGGCAACCCATACACTACACCAGATAGCACCTACAGACAGCTCCTGCAACCCCATAGCACACACATTAGCAGGCGTTGGTGCAGTACAGTATCACACACATACCTGTAATTACACACATGTCAGCATGCAGGACATGTGGAGGCTGAACAGCATGCAGTGCAAATGTAGTCAATCCCCGTTACCAACATTATACATGGCTGTGATGCATGGCTTCTGTTTGTAGGTGATGGCCCTAATCCTGGAACCCACTGCATCCATGTTTACAGCATTGCTGTGCATCTGTTCAGCACCCTGGCATGTACTGTGAACCATACCTCACGGGTGTACACACCATTGCAGGATATGTCTCTGTGTGTCAGGTGTGTTTCCGCTGCTGCTCACAGCCTCTGTGTGTTCCTGGATCACGTGTTTAGTGACTGCTTGATGTGTAATCACGTATGTCATCATCAGTGGTGCATGTATGAGTGGTAAATTACCATTAGACCAACCACATAGACATTGTACTGAACTTATGGTGAGTGTAGAGACCATTATTGAGCATGATTGGGTCCTGGCTGATGTTGCCTGTGGTACACATACTTTCATAGGTGAGTACTGGTTTATAGTCCCAGGGCCTACATAAGCCTAGCCACAGGGATTCCCTGCCTTGCATCAGCCACTAACGTTATTCCCCTGTGCCCCTGTCAGGCTGTGGCACACACATGCCACCCAGGGTGTATTCCCCATTCCCCATCCATTTGTCAAGTGTTTCTGTCAAGAGGGCCAATGAGTAGCATTGCCTGATATGTATGGGTAGTCCGTTCCAGAATGTGGTGATTCCCCAGGATAGGGGCCTATCCCTCCAGTATGTTCTGTGTAATGTGTTTCTTAGGTTTAGGTTCCTGGAGCATGTGTTAGCAGAGGGAGTGGGATGTTGTTATATGTAGCATGTTCAACTGCTCTGTGTATGACATAGCTGTGTATGTTGGGCAGATGTCAGCTGTGCCTGGGAAATGTGCACTGGAGTGTAGCCACAGTTGTCTGAGATGGACTGTTTATTGCATGTGTTTGAGGCTGGTAATCCCAATAGTGAGGTGTGTGCTATGTCAGTGCACATGTACAGCATGTATTATGGGTAGGTGTGTTAGATGTGTACATGGCCTACACTTTAGCTATGACATGCACAGTGAATTGCCAAGCATAACCTTAAACCATACTCACCGGCATCCGGCCGCTGCCTTGCTGGTATCCCAGAGGTACCTACATTGACATGGGATAGAGTTGATGTCAGTGGTCACAGCTGTGGCATTGCTACAGGGTGGTTGCAATATTACAGTACAACAACAGCTGAAGTCCACAGTACTACAGTTTATGCATTACTGCTTATTGGTACTACACAGCAACATACCCCACATCTCACACATGCATGGTCTACCTGTACAGATGCATACACTACAGTAGTCTACTGATATGCCCTGGAACCTTACCTGCATGCTCAATGTGGGGTGTGTGAGTAGCACCCACCTCCATGACTGTATAGGTCTGGAGCTCTTGCAGCTGGAAAGTTGCTACCAGGCTGATGAGCAGCTCCTCCACTCTGGTGAGGGGGATGGATGTTATGCCCCCCCCCGTTGCAAGGTGGTCACCCCACACGGCAGCGGCACAATGTCGTACTTGCCGGAGCAGGTCACTACAATGGTGGTGGACCTGCTCATAATTTCGGCTGTACAACCCCACCTCATTCACCCTGTGGACCACCTCAGTCCACATGGCTGTTCTCTCCTGCTGGTCCATGCTTGTCCGTGAGAAGAGCAGCTGATAGTTGTGGATGATACTGGTGATGATGACCTCCTCCTCAGCGGCATTGTATGTGGGGTTTCTCTGGTATGCCATACTTCCTGAAAGACATAATGATGGAAATATGTCTGAGCAACTCGTATATCAATGATATACACACACACACACATATATATATATATATATATATATATATATATATATATATATATATATGTACATACATATGAACATATGTATGTATCTATCTACAATTGCTGTTATATGATTACTCATGAGTCATACATTAATATATATATATATATATATATATATATATATATATATATTTATAGCTGTCTATCTGTCTACATTTACAGATATATATCTATCCATATGTCCATGCATGTTCGGCTCATATTATGGCCTGTTCCTCATTAACTTGGCAATTGTCATGGATGATTGCAGCATTAAAGTTAGTAACTAGTGGCAACACTTTTGTGTTTCAGACTTCATCTCCTTCTATATATGTGTTCTAATACATATAACTGTGTAACTAGCAACATTTTAAGTGTATCAGAGAATAAGTTGACATATATCTCTATTTGTACCCACAGTATGGCATACATTGTCCAAACTTCTTACATTAACAGGTTATGTGGTCTGATAATAATACATTTCCTGTACTGTTGACTGATTGTGCTGCATGATATGTTTGTGAAAACTTCAGGTTGTGTATATCTGCCATGGTTTAGTGGTAAATCACTTTGTGTATGGAGTGCAGGGTCCTGGGTTCAAGACTTGGAGAGGCAGTTAATTTTGTTGCTGAGCAGAACAAGGGACGTTGGCTACAGAGTGATTGAGGCACGTTTAAGCAGTTGTAAGCAAGTTTGCGCGGGTTTGTGTGGAGCTAAGCAATGCCTAAACAGGTTAAACAATTCAGCAGCTAACTGAGTATAAGAAACTGAAATCAGACTTTAGCAGTGCTTACCTCCACGCAAACCCACGTAAACCTGCTTACCGCTGCTTAAAAGTGCATACTGCCGCTTACCCCCATGCTAATTCCTTTAAAAGAAAAGAAAAAGGGGTTGATAGGAAAGATGTAAAAAACAGGGCACAAAGAGGGAAAGACAGTAGGGGAAATAGCTAGGCATGTGCAGGAAGAGTATAGGAAAGGTCCATAGCTGCCCATTTCTTCTACAGCAACAGCTGTGCATATACACTATATTTGCAGGTACATTTGGACCCTCAAACCCCTTGGAGAGGGTGAGGACAACATATATTAATTGTGATGCCAATTAGACCAGATTACATGTGTCCACTGGACACATGTGCAAAATGGACAGCTATGTATGGGGTGAGATTTTTTTGTGGGAACAGATTGCTCTTTTGTTTTTTTTTTTCAGGTGAGAGTGGGATGTTAGGAAGGTGTAGTAAGTATATTTGGGGAGGTAGGTTGGGTAGGTTAACAGACAAGAAACACAAGACACATAGAGGGCCGGTATATGACACATGTGGGGGGTAAAAACCTTGGACAGGGAGGGGTGTTTGGAAGTCGCAAGCCCATGAGCCCCCAACTGGATACAGTGGGACTGAGGTCCCCACCCATGAGCAGTCACCACTGCACCTTATCGGCCCCGAAGGTGGCTGTGCTGGGGGCTGTGTAGGAGGGGCAGGCTCACCCTCAAATAGTGCCACTCGGCCCTCAAGCTGGAGTGGCTGCTCTCAATACTCCAGATCAAGCTCCTTACACACCACAGCCCGGACATGTTGACGGGTGACAGGTTCCCCTCCGCTCCTGCTCCAAGGGGGGCAAGCCCCATCCCCTACAGTGGTTCCACCTGAGGGTGACTCAGGGCCCACGGAAGAGGGGGTCCCAGGCTGGGCCCCAGATGTGCTGGTGCCCGGTGTCATGGCCAGCTGAGGTGGGACAGGTGGGTCCGCTGGGACCTGCCTTCCCATACGAGCTGTGTTGTCACAGGTTTATGACAGATATGGGTTAGTAACAGTCAACAGCATTCAGGATTAGTTATAACAGCATGCATAGGTATTCCCGTTAACCCAACACACCAGAATTAACACAGTAGCAGATCAAGCAGATCACAAACATAGATTGGGTACATTATTCTATCCCTAATACCCTAGCCCAAAGGTTCCTGGAATTCATAAATTCAAATGCACTGGAACAACTAGTCACCTCTCCCACTAGGGGAGATAATATACTAGACCTGATCATCACAAACATGGGGACAAAATGCTCCACACCAGAGGTATACCCCTCACTAGTGAGATCTGACCACAAACTAATCACCCTGGATATACATATCCCACCTCCACCCCCAGCACAAAAGACCACAGTGAAAAACTTCTCAAAAGCAGACTTCACTCTTCTTAAGACTGAGATGGTATCCTTTAAGCCCACTGAGCCAGTGGATACCACATCCCACACTGCCGAATCCTTCACAAATGCTTTCTATGGACATCTCCAAGAATGCATGGATCATGCAATCCCAAATAAATCCAAGACCCTCTCCACCAAAGGCAAGCGTCCTGTCTGGTGGACCTCAGCCATTAACAAACTGTATAACAAAAGAAGGAAGCTACTGCACATCAGAGCAAAATCCCATAAAGGGAAGACATCTCTGATCAACATTAGCAGAAAACTACGTTCTCTCATAAAAACATCCAAGGCCAACTTTGAGAGAAAAATCGCTAAGGACACTAAAGATAACCACAAAGCCTTCTTCAGCTATGTTAGAAACCTGGAAACTCTCAGATATGCTCAGAGTTAGTTCACAACAACAAAAATACACTGAACCCACAGATATTGCCAACATTCTGGCTGACAGGTTCAGTGCAACTTTCTCCTCCCTCACCCCAAAGAAGAAATACTTATCCCAGCTGAATGTAATCTCCCTGTCATCTCAGATGTCCAAGTGAGAACCGCCTAAACAAAGCTAAAAACACAGCATCAATGGGACCTGATGGTATCCCGGGTTGCGCTCGTGAACTCAAGAGGAGCTAAACCCGCACATATAAATGCTATTTAACCTTAGCCTTACTACAGGATATGTACCTGAACACTGGCGCAGCAACAGTGGTCCCACTCCACAAAGGGGGTACCTCTACAGAACCTGGGAACTACCGCCCCATAAGCTTAACCAGCCTGGTCTGCAAAGCTATGGAAAGAATCATTATGGAACTCATAAACAGAGACATAGGGGACCTACAGACACTTGACCCCACCCAGTTCGGCTTTGTAAAGGCAGATCCTGCCTTTTGAACCTGGTTGACTTTTTCGAAACAGTCACTAGAGCCATTGATGAGGGCAAAGCAGTCCATACAGCCTACCTGGACTTGGCTAAGGCCTTCGACACAATACCCCACTCAGGCATCATAGATAAGCATAACAGCTTAAACGTAAACCCTTATGTCACTAGATGGGTTGCAAACTGGCTAAAGGACAGAACCCATAAAGTTAAAATCGCTGGAGCAATGTCAGACTCAAAGCCAGTCACAAGTGGTGTCCCACAGGGATCTGTCCTGGGACCCCTCTTGTTCGGCATTTATTTCTCAGATGTTAAAGCAAACATGGGAGGGTTGTGGCTGACAAAGTTCAGATGACTGCAAACTAGGCCATAGTCGATACACCAGCGGACACATACATCCTACAAAAAGGCCTCACAGAAATGGACAACTGGTGCCGGAGTCACGGCCTTAAACTAAATGCCAAATGTATAGTCATCCCCTTTGGGAAAAACAAAGTACCCACAAATTATCACATAGACAGCAACCCACTGAGTACGGAAAAAGTAATCAGAGACCTAGGGACCCAAGTCGACAGCGACCTCTGATTTGACACCCACGTTGCCAAAGTGGTTAGAAAAACATTCTACCTTGCACACCTCATCATGAAGGGATTCACATCCAGATCCAAGGATGTCATTGTACCCCTATACTTCTCCCTCATCAGACCCATGATTGAGTACAATGCCCCATTTGGTATGTACCTCACCCGGCATTTGCAACAGCTGGAGAAACCACAAAAGTACCTCACGAAGAGGATCAAGGGTCTCCAACATATGTCTTATTCTGCCAGACTAAAGAAACTTCAGCTCTATTCAGTAGCATACCGCCTGCTCAGAGGTGATCTCTGCCTGACGCAAGGCCATGTCCAATCAGGATCTGATGGACATGCTCCACCTCAAAAAATCCAAATCCATCAGGACCACGAGAGCTAAAGACTTAAACCTCGGCACAAGTATGAATAGGACATGCTGGAGGGATAGATTCATAACCCAGGGGCTTCCCATGCTTTGGAACAAGATCCCAGTTCGTATTAGGCAGAGCCCCTCACTGACTCTCTTCAAGAGAAATCTTGATGAGTGGATGGGAGATCGTAAGTTTACCCCAGGGGTCTCATCTGTGTCACTGCTAGACAGGGGCACAGTAAACTAATTCTATTATATAAGGGGACATTCATTGTGTCACTACTAGACAGAGGCACAGTATTCTAAATTTATTCTGTACATTTTTGTACCATTTCATGGGGTGGCAAAAGCCACATCACTATGGCTAGGCTTACAAATGCCCCAGGGCAGATAGCCTAGTACTAAACTATGAAACTATGCATATATGGAACAGTGGCCATTTCAGGAGCATGCAGGTTTCAGTGATGGCAACAGGCCACCAATACGGGTGTATTTTCACATGGCACATGCATAGAAACACATGTGAATATTTATAAACCATTAGGACATATGTCCCAACAAAAGGTTGGAGTGTACACATACCAGTTGAGGAGTGTCATTGGGTTATTATGCACATATGACAGGGGTGAGAGAGAGAGAGTTCAATTAACAACTAATATGTCCTTGTAGTTTTCACAACATTCTTAGTCACTGCAGTGGTCTTTCCCTTATATGTATTATTACACTACACCATGGCGTTATATTGTACACTGCTATGTTTATAGATTATTATATACATGACCTGTGTCTTACATACAGGCGTGATAGGCTGCAGGTGTTTTTGCAACATATGTTGAGAATTGCTGTCATACACTTTGGGTGAGGTGCTAGAATGACAGGTTTGTTTCCATATACAATCTCTGACTATGTACATGTTTGAATATCAGTTATATGTGATTGACAGCTTCCTGCAATTCTTGGAACATCACACTGGATTTTCAGGGGAACAGGGTACCAAGCTGGTGATAAGGGTCATTTATCTGGACATGCTGGACAGATTGGAACAGTTGTGGGGTATGAATATGCATACAACTTTCAATTTTAACATTCTAGCAAATTCTGTACAGTTGGGTGTAATTATGCATACAGCTTTCTATCTGAACATTGTATCAAAATCTGTACAGTTATGGGGTATGATTATGCATACAACTTAGTAGCACTCCCAGGATTCAAACCCCTGCTGTGTGTGACAAAATATTATAGCTAACATCACAGTACACTGTGCTATCAGGGAATTGATATACAACTTTCAACTGTTTTCTAAGGCTCCCTAACTTGTTCAATATAATTGACCTCTTGGCACTTCCAACATTGTTATGCAGGACTTCATGCCTATTTTATCTGCATACCACGGTGTGGGTGACACAGCTTAAGATACAACAGTGCTATTTATAGTATGGAACAGATCACCAACATATGAGAGAAGAGAAAACATAAGCACTCCAGGGGTTATACTTTTATTCACAGACTATTACAGATTTATTTCTACTGGTACAACACTTTCTAAGGCTCTTATATTTATTTGTTATGACAGTACATGCAGACTGATTACTAACCCACCTTGCGATGCAGCCTTTGCAGCCCAGCATCATGGGCTTGCTGGTTCGCAGCCCGCTCATCTGCAGCTGTCAGAGAAATGCAGTGATATTTAGCCATACCTATCCATAGTTTACACAAGCTAGGCAATTATTTCCTACTTAGTAGAATGAGTACTTACTCAGTCCTGAGGCATTGGGCATCTGCTGAGACTCTTGGATCCACTGTTCCAGTACATCCCCCCTCTGCCACTTCAGGTCAGCATGGTGGTGCCTGACCTGCTCACCAGTCCGGGGGATATCAGTGGCACTGGTGAAGTCATGGGCAAGACTGTCCCAGGCCACCATTTTATACTGCGAGCCCTGGTACTGGCCCTGCAGTAGTCTCTGATCATGGTGTTTTACCAGTAGCCATACCATGATTTTTGACTCCTGGATGCCCCAGCGCTGCACTCTAAATCGAGTGCCTTCATCCACATCAGCCATTCTGCCTGCAGTAGGAAGCTACAACCAGTTATGAGAAGTATTCCCGCCTGTGGAGTTTAAATATGGCCATTTTCCTGCACTTTCCTGTGATTGGCCGGTTTTGAAAAGGCTAAGCTTTGGGCACACCTGCTTACATAAGGTTGGCACTGCTTAAAGAGGTATACCACTAAGCAGATTGAATTGGCTCTGCTACATATTGCTTACACTTACTAACTTGAGCTGTGCTGCGGTTAGCATTGCTTAATAGATAATTAGCACTATATTTGCCATTTGGCAATGATTTATTCTTCATACAGATTATATATATGTCTGGTATATGTGATTCATGTTTACATACATTGGGGACCTGGGGAATTCTACACTTTGTTATAATCACACCTCAGATCTATGCTTACTGCAGTACTCCAATTCACATATTTATGTTCTGTGGCAGGTTATCCAACATCACACTGTACATAGATTCAGTTCACATTTGGTTTGACTTTCCTGTGGTGAGGATTAGTTTGCTGATACCTCATTTGTATCTATTGGCCTGGTGGTTAACTACTGTAACTACAGTGTACAAGGTCCTGAGTTTGAGCCTTGCAGAGGCAGTTTATTTTGTTGCCAGGCAGAACATGGGCCATTGGATCCAGCGTGATTAAGGCACTTTAAAGTAGTTGTAAGCAGGTTTGCATGGGTTTGCGTGACGGTAAGCACTGTTAACCTCTGGTTACAGTTTTTTACACTCAGCTTCTACTTTGCTTAATCTTTGTAGGCAATGCTTACCTCCATGCAAATGCACTTAAACACGCTTACTAATGCTTATATATGCGTACTACTGCTTATTTGTGCTTAAACATGCTTACTAGTGCCTTATTCATTATGACACTGACACCTCACGTGCATTTAATGCAGTACTCCAGTTCACATTTAAATGTTATTATGTTATACAGCAATATGATGTAAAATATGTTCATATACAGATTTCACATGGAAAATGATTTGTGCTGCAGTGGGACTCAAACTGGAAATGCCTGTTCGTTAGGCAGATGCTGTAACCACTACACTATTGCTGTGCTGCTTCATTTGTATATATATTCTTTGTTATCCTCTTCAGCCTTTTCAGCTGCTTTAACAGTAGCTAAGAGATGGGCGAACCCGCGCACCTACAGTTAGCTGTACTTAGGGTTTTAACAAAAATAAATAAATGGGTTTCTTCATTTTATTTGACTGTACTGTTGCTGTTGAACTCATGGGGACTGTTGGTGGGGATATGCGGACACTTATGAGCAGTCTCACTCATTTAGTTGCACATTCTTATGTTCTACTTTGCAGGGGCATGTTTATTCTGAGAGCTCTGCTTTCAGACATGCCCCCTGTACTCATCCATGCTCCATGTAGCATTAGGAGTTCAGGCAGCGCGCCTTCATTAATATGCATGGCGCGCTGCCGTCCTCCTCTTAAACTGCCACTTCCGTGCAGGACTAGATTAGTCCTGCACAGAAGATTAGTAAATCCGGGATAATATGTCTCTAAACAATTTTCTAAGCAAAAAATGTCAAATGAGAACAAAATATTATTCCCAAATTGTGTACTTATTCACTAGAAGTCACCTAGTGGGGCTGAATGCATTTTTGACTGATTGCTTCTTACTGCAAAAATGAGACAAAGAGCTGGTCACTCCGTTTGACACCTTTTGTCCTAGAAGTGCAATATCTGAGTTATTTGATGATACTCAGTAAAAGGAAAATTCTTTATTCCTTATTTTGCAAGTCAGGAAAGAAATCTGGAAGTTGGATGACCCAATTCAGTGCTAGCTTAGAGACAACTTTAGGAATGAAAGATGGTCTATTTCCAAGACAGACCCTACCATGTGCAAACTATGTAAGACTCATTTTGCACATTAAGGCCTTTAGTTCTGAGACCCTTCTGACTGTGGTAAATCCCAGTACAAACAGAGAAGGACTTGAGGGATTGCTGAAGCAGTAGTCATAAAAGCAGCCTACATTATCTTCTGGAACACAAAGTTCCAAAGTCCCCCCCAAAAAAAGTTCCCAAGATGGAGGAATCCATTTCCTTAGTGGGTTTATGTTCAGGATCCCTTTCTGACATTGTCTTATTATGCAATGAGAGGCTGTCAAAAATGATGAAACCACTAATAAGTACACCTTGATGGAGGTATAAGAAAAACTTTTTGTTAACCAGTTCTGCCAGATATCGTAGAATCAGTGGTTCTGGTCAGCACTTTGAAGAAATGCTTTTGGAAATGATACACACAGAAAATCTCCTCCACCTATACAAGTATTATTTCCTAATAGTGCATCTTCTGAATGTAATATTGACCAAACTTTGAAAACCTCTCCTTGAAAAGAATTGGGCAGAGAGAATCCATTAGGGTAGTCTCGAGGTCTGTGGGTTTGGGTGCATCAGGATTTCTTTCTCTTGAGTCAAAAGCATGGTTTGCTGATAGGAATTAAGATCCTTCCTGATCTAAATGAACCAGAATGGAGAATCATGGCTGCAGAGGCCAGAAGGTATGGGTGATTAACAGAACCCTCATATCTGCCTTTACCTTTGGAACACTCCTGGGGTCAGGTGCAAAACAAAAAGCATAAATAATGCATATACTCTAAGTAATATGGAAGGAATCTTGGAAATAGGGTAGTGGAGCAAAAGTTTTTAGCTGGTGATTGTCTTCTGAGGTGTACAGATCCATCCCAAGGAGTCTCATCCTCTTTGAGATATTCCAGAATACTTAAAGGACCTGCTTCCATTCATAGCTGAGAACCTGCTTAGATTGTCTATAAACTCATTCTAAACAGATGTAATATAAATGGCTTCCAGGTGGACTCATAATGGATCTACTGTATCCCATATCATTACTACTGGCCTGCTTAGCTGATATGAACATGTGCTCCAATGTTGCTGACATACATATATGTCAGTTGGACTTTGTTTACAAGATCTCTATGCTAAGTCCCTTTGTTTCATAACATTCCTAATGTCATGTGATATCCAAAGACAAGCTTGTCTCCTTAGTCTTCTGCGTACACAAGAGAACACATTATTTTCACTAGTAGAGAAGGTATTTAGGAAGAAATCTAGAGCTTCTGTCAGATCAGTAATAGTATGCAAGGGAGATCAATCAATGAGGGCAAGTCACTGTTGTAATATGGAAAGCTGGTGATTAGAAAATGGATGTTCTTCAATGACTTGAGGCAGTGGTTGACGTGTTTTGAGGGACCAAGCTGAGAGAACTGGGTAGTAGTCAATGAGGGAGTTGGGTAGCACTGATATATTTGTACAAAGGTGTGCTGTATTTGTTATTATTAGGTCTAGGAAAGAATGGGTACCTGTTTGCAAGCTGGGACAAGTTAGTTGTTTTACCACTTATTCTAAGCTGAAATGAAGAAGTGATTTATTTAGCTGTTTTGAATCATTTTCTAGTGCTTCCAGTTTAAATTCTCCCAGTCAAATGGCATTTTTATTGCACCCATTGGGAAAAAATTTTGAAAGGGGACTCTTTATAACGGAGGATGAAGATTGGGGTTGGAATGTATGCAACTACAATATGGAGAATGATATGTTTAACTAGGGTGATATTGGCTAGCATCCAATTTGAGGATCTGTCATTTGTTGCTTCTGCATTAGATAAGGAAATCAGATCAAAACATGAGTTCTTTTTGATTAGCAGCATAACTCATTCACTGTTTCTTTCTCCTGGTCTATTCTCATAGAGCATAGTGTAGTTTGACTGTATAAAACTGGAAATGCACCTGTTATCCTTAAGCCAGAATTCAATAATGGCAAGAATATGTGGATTTTCATTGAATATCAAAGCTTCTAGAGAAGCCCATTTGTTGTTTATAGTACAAGTATTATCACAAGCTATTCTGAGGTTGTTGTGTCTAAAGGGGGTGCTGTTATGAGGGTGGTAGCTAACTGGTAGTGGTAGATGGGTGCTAGAAATTACCTGTGTAAGAAGGTCAGCATTGGAATAAATGTCACCCGATCTTAGGAGCATCTGTCTGAGATAGTTTTGCCATTTTGAAAGATCTTTTTAATATTAAGTGAGTGTTTGGTATGCTGTACCATATATGTCTGGATAGTGACCTGCTGTTTGCAATACATGTTATTATTTGTATAAGTGTAGGTGAAATGGAATTTGAATAGTTATACTAAATGAGAGAGCATATGGTGTGGCGTAGGGAATATCTTTTTTTGGAGAATGATAGATGTAAAGAAAAAGTGAGAGAATGGTGAATATAAAAGTAAGAATTAAACACGATCTAGGCATCTTCATGTTAGTAAAGGTAGAATGCAAAATGATAGTCACAGTGGTGAATTTGGTTATTAGTGGGCTATATAGGAGGAGAGGAGAGACTTAGCAGCCACCTAAGCCAGAAAAGCAGGAGACACTCTGTCACTTTGGCTATATCGAATGTAGGTAAGAAGATTCTTAGAGAGGACCTGAGTAAGAGGGTGGGGTGGATAGACCTACCTTCCACATAGGCCGAAATATATGGGATGAATGTAAAGTTGGTTATTAGAAGGTTGGTGATGACGAGGAAGAGGAATAAAGAAGTACCTCCCACTTATATGAGTGAAGGTAGAGCCAGACTGCCATCTTGGCTATAAGGAAGGTGAGGAAAGAATAATATAGCATGTAGATATGACTACAGAGCCAAACTGCCACTTTGGCTGTAAGGAATGAAGGGATGAAGTATAGTGGACAAAGAGGTGAAGTAATGCTGATTTGCCTGTACTGACAAATATCAGAAAAATGTTTGATAAAAGAAAAGTTATTTGTTAGGGGGTGAAGAGGAGCAGGAACAGGGGAAAAAGATCTACCTACCACTTAGACCTGAAATACTTAACACTATGTGATGATAGAAACAAGTATTTTCTTGTCCACGTTTAACTATGACAGTGGTCTATATGATGAGCATAAACCAAGATTTTTGTTTTGTTTTAAACTAGGAGTTATGAGTGAATATTTCCCAAAAGGAGGAATCATTTTTGTTTTTTTTATATCAAACTTAATGTTTTATTAAATAATTTTGAATTTTTTTTTCAGGAAATAGTATGCAAATTTTAGTTCAGATTCCATCTGGTCCTGTATTTTTGTTGTTTCTGTTTATCAGTTATTTATTTTAGATATTTTTTAATGCAGTCAATAGTTTTTTGATGGACATTTTTCTTCATGATTCCCTGAATCAAAACTGTGCTTGTCTTTATTATTTATTTCAGGTTGAGAATTTGAGTTATTTCTATTATCATAAATGTCTCTAATTTCTAATAAGAATTCACCTATTTCTGTTCTAGTTATGTTTATCATAGATTTTCTAATCTTCTGAATATTATTTGTCCTAGAATTAATTTTATTTTAGTTTTTTTCTTATCAAAAGTGTGCATTCTTTGGGAGACACTGAATATGAGGACAGTTTTAGTTTTTCAATAGCTTCCATTTTGCGCAAATGTATTTCTTCATATTTTTTTAAGTGAGTTAACTCGTCCCAAATATTCCATGTTATCTTTTTGAGTCTTTGAGTTTGCAAATTTTAATTGTTTTTGGATACTTAAAATTCACTATGCCATTGTTTGATTTTATTTTCAGCCACATCAATATTTTCTTATGAAAGTATGCTTTTAAAGAATTTCATAACACATTTTCTATATTGTATACTGTGATGAAAAGTTATTTTCTGTTTTAAGTCATTTTTGAAATTCTTCTAGTTTCAAGTAGTCTAGAAGTCTGTTTATTAGAGCTAATATTTTAAAACTAATATCCAGTGTAAACTGCAATGTGTAATGATCAGAAACAGGACAAGAAAATATTTAGAAATAGTTACCTTCATTTTGTAAAATATTAAATTACATAAAACAGGCGGCCACGGTGGTGCAGCGGTTAGCGTTGCTGCGTCACAGCAAGAGGTTCTCTGGTTCAATTCTCGGCTGGGGTGCCTTTTGTGCAGAATCTGCATGTCCTCCCTGTGGTTGCGTGGGTTTCCTACGGGTGCTCCAGTTTCATCCCAAAGACATGCTGTAGGTGGATTGGACACTCTACATTGGCCCTAGGCATGAGTGTGTGCCTTCTGTGGAAGGTTGGGCGCCGGGATGGCACCTTGGCACCGTAAAACTCCACTGCCAATTGTGAGCAGACAGATGATCCACTGTGGTGACCCCTAACCGGGAAAAAGCCAAAAGAAGAAATTACCTTAGTTATTAAATTGCATCAATCCTGGATTGCATATCAAATGTATATCAATAATCAGTGTAAAGTAATGAGTCCTTGTCCTTTATTTGAAAAATTTCTTTCGGTTGTAGGATATTTACACAGGTTCTTAGAGCCTTTGCAATTGTTAAATCCCTTGGTCTCCTCAGCACTAGTTTCTGATTTGTTAAAGATACAGCTGGAGCCACCTTCTACAATTATACTTTCTTTCATATTATTAACAATTACTTTTTTTTCTTTCTTTCTTTTTCTCTTACTTTCTTTCTTTCTTTCCTGCTAGTCTTGGAATCCAGAATAAATATGCTAGTGTAAAAATTCCATTGGAATATTCTATTAATATCACTGAGAGCATTCCCCCATTATCATTAAGCTTGAATATAATTGTTGACATTAATGTGTTTTTTATCAAATAGCTACGTCTGTTATTTTACTTTTAAATGTTGACAGAATTATATTTTAAGTCATCTCTCTGTTTTCTATTAAAGTACTTATTCACACATGCTACTGTTAAATCAGTTTTGGAACCCATTCATTTTTCCATAAAGTGTTGTTAGTTTATAACCTAAACTTAAGCTACATATTATATGAACATTAAATACATAGCTATAAAAAAGCTACCCTGAAACTGAGAAAAAAACAATCCTAGCTTAATTAGCATACATAAGTGTCAAGAAATGCATAATAGTATCCTTCAAGAAGTCATCTACCCATGGTAATCATTATATTGACAACACACTCCTAAGAACTGTCCCAGTAGAGACTTGGGGAACACAAATAGACAATAATCTAGCCTTTGGCCATCACATGTTTACAGTAGTGAGGAAATCATTCTATGCGGTGCAACTTATAAACAAAGTTATGGCATCTAGGTCCAAAATAAGTCATTATTCTACTGTATTCAGCATTCATCAGACCTATCATTGAGTACAGTGCCCCGTTTGGTATGTACCTAACCAGGTATATCAAACAAGTGGAATATCCATAGAGATTTCTCACTAAATGAATACTGGACATAAGTAACATGTCCTGTGCAGACCGCCTCAAGGCCCTATACTTATATTCTGTCTCCTATAGGCTGTTGAGGGGAGATCTATGCTTAGCATACAAGGAATTATCAGACCCACTGTGACGGACCTCCTGCATAGCCACAAAACAAACAGCACCAGAATTACCCACTCTAAAGACTTAAACCTTTCCTGTGATATATAGGAACAACTGATTAAACATAGAGACAGAGCAAAAGCCCTATATTTATCTATCAAAAACAAAACTGACCTTACCAATTATCAGCAGCTAAGGAATCAAACTAAGAAAAAAAAAATCTACAATGATAAAAAACACTACTTCCAATCTTCCCAAGAAAAGTTCCCACACAACCTACAGAAATTCTGGTAAACAGTCAACCTCCTCCTAAATCCTGGAAATTCCCCCACCCCCACTCTTTCCACTACTAATGCATCACAACCCCTGGCCTCACAGTTAAACTCCTACTTTGTCAACTCTGTCTCCTGCCTCCTTGGTAACTACCAACAACTACCTACCACACTCCCCTCCCCTGCCTCTAGCTCTTCAAACTCCATTTCTTTTAAGTCTATCCCAACATCTTACATTAAAAAGCTCCTAAGCAAACTAAAATCCTGCTGCCTGGCAGGAGATCAGCTGCCAAATGAATTCCTAAAAATAGCTACCCCATCCATTGCCTATCCTATTTCTATACTAATCAATCATTCCATCACCAAACAATATGTATCCTTCCTCTGGAAAATTGCCCACATTATCTCCCTTCACAAGGGCGGCCCCTCTACAGACATCTCTAACTACCGCCCCATAGCTATCCTCTCATCATTGCCAAGATCCTAGAAAAATGCATTCAGCAATAACTCCTAAACCACCTTACCTCTAATAACCTTCTATCCAATACCCAGCATGGCTTTAGATCCCAGTATAGTACAAACACAGCCTTATTATCTTTCATGAATACTATTCATAACCATATGAGCAATGGTAATCTAGTCTCCACTATCTTCCTGGACATGTCAAAGGCTTTTGATACCATCTCCCACCAACGTCTTCTTAACAAACTTGCTTCATGCAATCTCAGTGCTACATCCCTGTCTTGGTTCCTCAGTTATCTTTCAAACCATAAACAGGCTACTAAATGGGAGAACAATCTCTCCCCACTACTACCAGTATCCACTGTGTACCCCAAGGTTCAATACTTGGCCCCCTTCACTTTATCATATTTACTAATAACCTTACTACTGCTACCCAGCTTGCATCAGTCATTCAGTACACTGATGATGTCTCCCTAATCTGCTCCGCCCCTTCCCTACAAGAACCACAAGTAAAAATGCAAAAAGCTTTCCAGGAAATAGAAATTTTCCAGTCACACCTCCAACTCATCCTTAATGCAAATAAAACCAAGTTACTAATTTTCACAAACAAAACTACAAAGTCCTGCCCCCTACCACTCACCATTCAATCAGCAAATGGTACCAGAATTGTTCCAACTTCCCAAGCAAAGCTCCTAGGTATTACAATCGACGACCGCCTCAAATTCAATATTCATATTTTCCTAACCATCAAAAAAAGTATATTCTAAACTTGGAGCCCTCTGCAGAGCCAGACCTTACCTAACACCCCAAGCCAGGCTTGCCACAGCAAGAACTCAACTTCTCTCTACAGTTCTCTACTGCTCTCATATTTTCACCAACCTGTGCAAGTCCGACCTGCAAAATCTAGAATTCTGCTATAACAAAATTGTTAAATTTGTCACTAACCATCCCTACAAAGCCCACCACTGCGCTGAACTTAATTGGCTAGAGTTTCCCAACCTGTTAATATCAAACCAACTTACACTCACCCACAAAATCATACACAACTCCAATAGTTGCCCTGCAATTTCAACCCTCAATTAAGGTAAATTTGAGATAGGAACTTTAGGGTTAGGGAGTGGGTAAGGTGTGTGTGCGATAGAGACTTTAGGGTTAGGGAGCAGGTAAGGTGTGTATGCGATAGGGACATTAGGGTTAGGGAGCGGGTAGGGTGTGTGTGCGATAGGGGCTTCAAGGTTAGGGAGTGGGTAAGGTGTGTGTGTGGTAGTCACGAACTTTAGGGTTAGGGTTGGGTTAAGGTAAGTGGATAGGTTGTAGTGTATGTATGGTTTAGTGGAGTGTTAGTCATAGGGTTATGTTAAATTTATGTGTTTGGTGTATTTATTTTTGGAGTGTTTGCGTTGTGTGTGTGTCACCTGTACGTATTTGCCGTTCTGTTGTTTTTGGTGTTCTAATATTCGGTTGCCTGTGTTTTTGAGTGTTTCCGTTTTCGTTGTTCTGTGTGTGTGATTTTGACTTTCAGTGATTTGATTAGTCGAGTATATGTCCTAGACCCATATATATATATATATATATATATATATATATATATATATATATATATATATATATATTATTTTTGAAATCACAATGTTAAAATGGAATAAACAGTTACATTTTGGACTGAATAAGTTACAACAGTTTTGTCATAGTAACTCAAAAACAAGAAAAAAGCAGATGATTAATTTATAATATGTCTGTCTTTTGATAGATTCTCTCATTTTCTAGTAACTTAAAAGAGATTCAGTATCACTTTTTAAGTCAATAAAATATGTATATATTATAAGCTATTACTTCAGAAAAATCTTAGTACATTGAGAATGCTTAAAAAGTGATTTTATTATTGAATGACTGGTCCTATTTAATGGACTATGTATCTAAGTAAGCAAATTTATTTAGTATATGAAGACAAATACGTGAAGACAGAAACCTGTTTGGTTGACACCATTTGGTCGATGCAGACAGGTGCTCGACAGTAAGCGAGATCAGCAATCACCTGGTAGGGGAGTTCTCTTTCCTCAGGGATTGTGCAACCTCGGAGTTAATATATATATATATATATATATATATATATATATATATATATATATATATATATATATATATATATATATATATATATATATATATATATATATATATATATATATATATATATATATACACACATATGGGTGCCATACGAAAGATCGGACACTCAGAATCCCGACGCACAAATTACCAAGACCAGAAGCTTGATACTCCACATTACCGAAAGACCAGAAGCGTGAAATTCAAAATCCCAGTGTTAAAGAATATTGAGTTAGTGCTTCTGGTGTTGCGGTTCAGGTAAGTATCTGTGTGTAAGTGTGTTTGTGAGGGGCTTTAGTGTGTGTTAGTTTGTGATGTGACTGTGGTGTGTGTGTGTGTGTGTGTGTGTGTGTGTGTGTGTGTGTGTGTGTGTGTGTGTGTGTGTGTGTGTGTGTGTGTGTGTGTGTGTGTGTGTGTGAGGCACTGTAATGTGTGGGTGTGAGTTTGCCTTGTGTGTGTGTTTGTGCAATCTTGTAGTTAGAATATTAAAGTAGGGGGGTGGGGGGGGTACTGGGGGGCTTGCCCCCCTGCTTAACTATAGTGTAGGATTATTTGCTTGGGTTTGGGGGACACTGTGTGTATGTGCATATATGTTCTGTATGTGTGTTGATTATTCGAGATTTTGAATATCGCGCTTGTGGTCCGTCGGTCTTCTATTTTTGGGTATTTGGTCTCGGGATTATGGGCGTCATCTTGTGGGTTTTCAGTCTTTCTTAGGGGACCCATATATATATATATATATATATATATATATATATATATATATATATATATATATATATATATAAGCACTTTACTATCTCAAAATTCCGAAATCTCTAATTTCAGTATCTCGAGACAAAGTGCCAAAAGTGAGGTTGAGCGAAACTGCACTTGCTCGAATTCGGAATGTTGAATCCGCGGTTATGGTGGCGTACTATGTGAGATTTACTGCATTGGTAAGGTGCGGTGTGCTGTGGGATATGGTTTACTTTTGTGGATATGTCTGGAGATTTAGGTAAGTGCTGATTTTTTAAGGGTTTTGGGTAGGGGTTTGAGTGCATGTGAGTGAGTTGGGAAGTTTTAGGTGTAGGCTAGGGTAGGTAGGTAAGAGTTTGAGTGTGTAAGTGTTGAGAGTGATGGTGTTTGTAAGTATGTGATGTGTGTTTATGCATGGGGAATATAGAGTATGTAGTGGTGGATTTAGTGTCTTTGTCTTTTTAGTGCGACCTTGGAGTTAGTATATATATATAAATAGTGGGGGTGTGGGGGTGCTTCAATAAATTCCCCTAATCCTACCAATCACATAAATGTTCACGGTTTCTCTCAAATAATAACCACTCCTACTAGAATCCATTAGCCAAGCAGTAAGGAATCCACCCTTGACTGGATACTACTCAACAGCCATGTTGATACTTATAAACCAGGAACCCGTCCTGATGACATTAGTGACCATATGCTAACCTATATTATTAAACAAAAAGTTCATAGCCCTAACACTAATATTTTTAAAACCTCCCGTTTCAAAAAGCACTTTAACCCAGTCAGTTTCCAAAATGAACTAAAAGCATGTGACTGGTCACCTTTGCTTCATCTTCAACTTGATGAAGCAGTGACCTATTTCAATACCAGATTCCTTCAAATCCTAGATTTCCATGCCCCATATCACACTTCCCGAATAAGGACCAAAACCACCCCCTGGCTCTCAAAACTAACTAAACAAAAGATCCTCCTCAGAAATAAAATCTGGGCCAAATGGAGAGCTACAAAAAAACCATCAGATCACCTCCACTTCAAACAATTAAGAAATGGCACCAAAAAACAAATTCTCCAAGACAAAAAAGACTATTACCTTCACCTCCAACAAACCCACCAACAAAAACCACAATGATTCTGGTCAAGCATAAACAATCTTCTTAAGCCAGGCCACTCTACAACTCCTGCCCCCTCAGGTTAAACCATAATAATGCCAACCAGATTCCAGATGCCTTTAATAACTACTTTACCAAAGCCATTCTAACCCTAGCTAATACTTTGCCACCTGTCACCTCTTCCCAGTTAGATACCACTAATACTCCATCTCCTACCTTTCATATAAAACGAGTACCCACATCCTTCATATGCAACCTCCTCTTAAAACGTAAGCCTTGCACCCCTTCTGCTGATTGTCTTCCTGCAAATTGCAGCTAAAGCCATTGCCTATCCCATCTCCATACTTATAAATAGAACAATCTCAGAAAGCAAAATCCCATCCATATGGAAAGTATCCCATATCATCCCTCTACACAAAGGTGGCCCATCTACTGAACTTTCCAACTTTCACCCCATTGCCTTACTCTCTCCAATAGCTAAAATAATGGAGAAATGCATTCACAGACAACTACTTGACCACCTTCTCCAGAATAACTTACTTGCAAGCTGCCAACACGGTTTTAGACCATTCCATAGCACAACAACTGCCCTGCTATCCTTCTCTGACACCATAAACAAAAACCAAAACAATAACACTTTTTCATCTACACTTTTTATTGACCTTTCAAAGGCCTTCGATATGGTGAATCATAACTTGCTTATTGACATACTAAAGGTCCAATCACTTGATGCACAGGCATTACAATGGTTTAAATCCTATCTGGAAAACCGACATCAAGCCGTACTCTGGGATCATAATCTTTCCACACCACTCCCTGTGAACATAGGAGTACCTCAAGGCTCTATTTTAGGTCCTCTTCTCTTCTCTTTATTTATAAATAACCTACACACCACAATTCCACAAGCCACCTGCATACAATATGCAGACGATTCTACCTTAATTTGTTCAGCCAAGTCCAAAACCTCTCTCCAGTCAATCACCCAATCCGTATTTAACAGTGCTGAAAACTGGTTCTTGCAACATGGTCTCCTACTGAACCCCAAAAAAACTAAATTATTGCTCTTTGCTCCTACTCTTAAGTCATCTCAACTGTACTTCACTGTAACCTCTAACAATGGTACTAACATATCCCCTGACACTACTACCTGTCTACTGGGAGTAACAATTGATAACCACCTTAGCTATGATCACCATATTGACTCTACAATAAAGTCTGTGAACAAAAAACTTGGCACCCTTTACAGAATCAAACCCTTCCTAACCCCTTCTGCCAGGATAACCATTTCCCAGACCCATCCGATTTCTACCCTATTCTATGCCTCTGCAATATATATCAATCTTTCTAAAAGCAACCTCTCCAAACTCTCAGCATGTTACAATAACATAGCCAGATTTGCCACTGGCACCCCTTTTAGAACCCACCACTGTCACAACATCAAACAACTGGGATGGTTAGAACTGCAGAACCAACTGCTTTGCCAACAACTTGTCATCTCCCATAAGATTCTCTATCATCCTAACAATACCCCAATCCTCAATAATCTGATCACCCCCTACAAAAATCTTATTACACTTCGATCAGCTAATAAGCTACTAGTTTGCACTATTAAATCCAACAACAAAGCAGGGGACTCTCTTTTCTCTAACACAATAGGAAAAAGTTGGAACCAGCTTCCTAATGAACTTACCACCCTCACTTCCACTCTTCTTTTCGGAACGCTACTTAAAGAATACCTTAAAACTCACTGGCTCTGTCCCTGCTCTAACCCTGACTAACACCTCCTTCCCCTTGCTGCTCTCTCTATTCTCCTGATATACTGCACTATGAGTCCTTGTGGTAATGAAAGTATATTAGTCAATAATTTTATTAATTGTTATCTCTTAAATGCTCACTAAATGTATTTTGTTTTAGTATATCCTACTATACTGCTTTGTTTCAAGTCTAACTGAACCTCAATTATAAACCATCTACTGTATTTCTGTCAACTATTACTATATATAATATTGATTGTCTGTGCCTTTGCTTGGAGCTTTTCTCCCCGGGCCTCTACTGAAAATGGACATATATCCAGCTAGACTAGCCCGGTCAACAAATGTAAAATAAATAAAATAAATAAATATTAGTGTAAGGGTGTGCACACACAATAAAGTATTAGTTTAAGGGTGTGCACACTTATGCAACCATTGTATTGTATATGTATTATTTTTTATATTTTTCCCCTAACAGATTTGTTTGTTTTTTAATTGAATTGTACAGGTTATAGGTCACATTAAAGTTGGGAAAAGTTTTGAAATGATTTATTGTGGTCTCATTTTTTTATATCACAAAAAACATGCATTTTAACACAGATATGCAAACTTTTTATATCCACTGTCGATACTTAGAGCTTAAGTTTCTCTCTGCAATCTACCCCAAAATTACTAGCTCCCTTTAAACAGGCTGTCATTGCTCAAAGTGGCTCTTGTTCAAGCCAGATTGCATATTGTTCTTTGTATGTTGATTTACATTGTTGGTTTTTAGAGAAGTAGCACCTCCAGTAAATCATCTCCAAATATCAGATGCTCCACACTCCTTTCAGACCACAGCAGTTAGCACCTGGAACCAAGAAATGGCATTTTCCAATCATGTCTATAACAGGCCTGGTTGAAATGGACATCCTAAGAAAATGTAGTAATTGTCTCTTGTTTACTGACAACCACCTGCTACTTAAACCAGCAGACAAAATGCAGGAGAGATGTAATTATACAGTGTTATTGCAGACAAAGCTCTCTCTCATGAATCCACAATAAATAACAAGCAGGTTGCCTGTTAGGACCACACAGCACCACACTAAACAATGCAAACACAACTCAGACCAAACACATAGAACTACTTATGTTGAGGCTCCTGAAATAAACCACCCCATTACAAAAGCCTCCTAAATGTAACCTAAGACACAACTACACTCAGCAACCTCACAAGCACACAACACAGTCAATACCCACCATGAAGCATACATCTGAGTCACACTGAATTAGATAAGGCAAGCTCTGACACAATCAAATATCCAAGTTATAAGTGACTCCATAGTGAGACACACCAGTGCAACACTCACTAGGCTATGCAAAGAAAGGGTCATGCTTAATTGCCTGTCAGGACACAGACTTCATCACATACCACAAGCAGTTAAGTCCTTGCACCACAAGTACACATATGACACAATCTAGTGCATGTGGGTATAAATGATTTGAGATATGTCTCACTGGACTGGGTTCCTATCATGAAATAGAACTTCCAGAAGTTCGAACACCAGAAGGTCGAACTTGGAAGTTCGAAAGTTGAAAATGTTGAAGCCGTGGAAATCCAAATTCTTTCCCAGGGAAATAATTTGGTTGGCCGTTTCTGCAGCTTTGACATTTTCTCCACTGTGGTGAGAATGTTATGGAACGGGTTAAGGTAAGTGTGCGATTTTGACGGATGTTGGGGTTAGGGTGCGGGTAAGGTAAGTGTGCGATAGTGACGGACTTTAGGATTAGTGTGCAGGTAAGGTAAGTGTGCGATAGTGACAGATTTAAGGGTTAGAGTGCGGGTAAGGTAAGTGTGCAATAGTGAAGGACGTTAGCGTTAGGGTGCGGGTAAGGTAAGTGTGCGATAGTGACGGACTTTATGGTTAGGGTACGGGTAAGGTAAATGTGCAATAGTGACGGACCTCAGGGTTAGGGTGCGGATAAGGTAAGTGTGCGATAGTGACGGACCTTAGGGTTAGGGTTTGGGTTAAGGTTAGTGCATAGATAGTTGTGTATGTAAGGTTTAGTGTAGGTTTATAAGGTTTTTGATGTGCTTGTGTTGTGTGTGTGTGTGTTTTTTGGAACAGCGAATGTTTTCCTTGGGAAAAAATTTGCTGTTTTAAAGTTTTGATGTTATCACATTTGGATCTTCCAAGTTCAAACTTATGGTGTTTGACATTTTGGAAGTTCACTTTCATGATATAGACCCCCCCTGGACTATATGAAGAGTGACATGATAGAGCTCTCAGAATATGCGTATAAGGCTGAAAAGAACCTAGCCATGAGCAGCATTCTTCCATCACCAAGAATGATGCCACAGTATCAACTAAAGATTATTGCTTCAACAACTGGCTTAGTTTTTAGTGTTGTTCAAAGGGAGTACAATATATATGAGCCTAGGAAAAGATGGCAGACAGTCCTAACTGCTTTGCCAGGGATGGCCTGCACCTCTCCACCAAAAGCTTTTGTATACTGGCTAAATCCTCTTCCACTCCCATAGTGCCTTTTAGGGCAATGTCAGTCATCTAAAGATTCCAGCATAACTAAACAGAATCCAGATAACATTACAGTATCATTGTTCAAAACTGGGAGCCTTAACAAAAGATTCCACTCCTTACAAGCACTCTTTATACTGGAAAACATCACTATATGCATTGTCAAGGAGATCTGGCTCAAGACCAATGAGAGCTCTACAACAGTGCAGGACTTCAGTTTCTATCAAAAGTTCAGGCCCACTGAATGAGACAAAGTCACTGAATGAGGAGGTGTCACCATATTCTTAAATTATTTCACCTCCAGACTTGTTACATATATGCATTTGTAACTCCACCATTCAAATCTTGAAATAATACATTCTCAAGGTACTATCCAAAGCCAAAAACACTAAGTATATGGAGCCAGTTTACATACCAGACTGCCTTCTGTTCAGCCTGAAACAGAACTTGCCAGACTCCCTACAGAGACTATTCAATATCAGCCATAAAAAAAGTCTTCATGTCAGATAAATAGAGAAAAGCATCAGTCTTTCCCTTACACAAAGGGGGGCCTCAATGGACCCAGGTAATTGTGAACACATAAGGCTGACCAGTCTCATTAGTAAGGCTGTGGAAAGGATCATTATGGACTTAATTAATAAGCATATAGGTAACTTACAGACTCTTGACCCAACTCAATTTAGATTTATCAAGGCAGGTGCTGCCTACTTAACCTGATCAACTTCTTTGAAAAAGTTACTGAAGCAGTGGATGAGGACAAATCAGTGCCCACTGCATATGTAAACAACACAAAGGCCTTCTGCACCATCCTACAAGGAGCTGCTCGTGCTATTGGACTGCAGTACTGCAGCCCCCCCCCCCCAGCTGTAAAAGAAAAAAAAATGAAAGAAAAAAAGAAAAACTAAATGAAAAAATGATAGCGAGTCCCAGAACTTCACACATGCACACCCGGCATTCCCAGAGCTCCACGCATGCGGACAGGAATCTGGACTGGTTAAACAGGAGTCCAGAGTAGGAAGGAGGCATCAGACTACAGAGATGCCCAGAGGTCTATGCAGTTACAACTGCATAGACTGGAAGGGGATCGGACTGCAATATCTGCAGGCTGGATAGCTGCTCTCGTGGGAAGGACTTTACTTTTGTAAGTCAACAGAGCTGGGCTGGGACTTTGAAGCTGCTGCAGGAAGGGATCACAGGAAGGACTTTACTTTTGATGCTGCTGCAGGAAGTGATTTTGAAGCTGCCAAAAGGGCTCCACATGCAGAAAGGGATTTTGAAGCTGACAAATGGACTCCAAATGCAGGTAGTGTGTGTGTATGTATGTGTGTAATACCCCAGTTAAATATACATGGTGGCTAGAGAGAAACTCGGGAAATGTACTTGGGGATTAGAGAATAACTCAGGCTCAAACCCTGTACCTTGGGTGCAGGTAGCAAGAACCTGCATTCCCTACCCACCACCACTTGTGAAAACATGTCAGATTTTTGCCTCATATTTTTGTTCTGTTCCTCATAAAATCTGTGGTTTTCTGGAATTTGAATTCATTAAATGACAACAGGCACTTGAATTTCAGACTTCATATTCTTCAGAAAGTACATGGTAACACAAAACCTTTTATTCTAGCAATTTTGTAAGTTTATAAAATCAAAATTTGATTTGGTTTCATGCCAGGAAAGAGCACTACAGATGCGATGTCTGCTCTGAGAGTGTTGATGGAGAAGTACAGAGAAGGTCAGAAGGAGGTGCATTGTGTCTTTCTGGATTTAGAGAAAGCATATGGCAGGGTGCCTAGAGAGGAGTTGTGGTATTGTATGAGGAAGTCGGGAGTGTCAGAGAAACATGTAAGAGTGGAACAGGATATGTACGAGGGTAGTGTGACAGCAATGAGGTCTGCGGTGGGAGTGATGGATGCGTTTAAGGTGGAGGTGGGATTACATCAAGGATCAGCTGTGAGCCCTTTCTTATTTGCAATGGTGATGGACAGGTTGACAGATGAGATCAGACAGGAGTCCCCGTGGACTATGATGTTTGCAGATGACATTGTGATCTGTAGTGAGAGTAGGGAACAGGTGGAGGAGACCCTGGAGAGGTGGAGATATGCTCTAGAGAGAAGAGGAATGAAGGTCAGCAGGACTAAGACAGAATATATGTGTGTAAATGAGAGGGAGGATAGAGGAATGGTGTGGATGCAGGGAATAAAGGTGGTGATGGTGGATGAGTTTAAGTACTTGGGATCAGCAGTTCAGTGTAATGGTGAGTATGGAAGAGAGGTGAAGAAGAGAGTACAGGCAGGATGGTGTGGGTGGAGAAGAGTGTCAGGAGTGATTTGTGACAGATGAGTACCAGTAAGAGTGAAAGGAAGGTCTACAAGAGGGTAGTGAGACCAGCTATGTTATATGGGTTGGAGACAGTGGCAGTGACAAAAAGGCAGGAGTCAGAGCTTGACGTGGCAGAGTTGAAGATGTTAAGATTTGCACTGGGTGTGACGAGGATGGACAGAATTAGGAATAAGTATATTAGAGGGTCAGCCCAGGTTGGAAGGTTTGGAGACAAAGCCAGAGAGGCAAGATTACATTGGTTTGGACATGTGCTGAGGAGGGATGCAGAGTATATTGGGAAAATGATGCTAAGGATGAAGCTGCCAGGTAACAGGAAAAGAGGAAGGCCTAAGATAAGGTTTATGGATGCGGTGAGAGAGGACATGCAGGTAGTTGGTGTGACAGAGCAAGATGCAGAGGACAGGAAGAAATGGAAACAGTTGATCTGCAGTGGTGACCCTAATGGGAGCAGCTGAAAGAAGAAGCAGCAGAAGAAGATAAGATCAATATTTGAAATCTGTCCCTATTTTTGGGGCTGTATTCCCTTGTTATTGGCTTTGTCCAGGTTTTTTATGCTAAGAGGTTGAGAGCTATGGTGAGAACTGAATTCCCTGAATATGTTTGAGGGCTGTATTCCCCCATTACTGGGTTTGTCCAGATGTTTTGAGCTAAGAGGTTGAGAGCTATGGTGAGAACTGAATTCACTAAATGATAGCCATTTAAGTTTCAGTCTTCCTGTCTTTTAAGAAACAGCTGATTTGGCATAGTGGTATGTTGCTCTGACTGTGGGTTGACATCCTACAGAAAGGCCTCAATGAGACCAACAGCTGGTGTCAGAACCATGGCATTAATCTCAATGCCAAAAAATGTGTCTTCATCTCCTTTGGGAAAAACCCGGTTCCCTTGAATTACCACATTGATGGTAGTCCACTGAAAATAGAAGGCGTTAAAAGAGATCTGGGAACACAGGTTGACAGCAACCTCTCTTTTGACCACCACGTTGCCACTTTGGTCAGAAAGTCCTTCTATGTGCCACATCTCATTACTAAGGTTTTTGCATCCAGGAAGAAAGAGGTCATTGTCTCCCCCTACTCTTCCCTCATTAGGCCAATCATCAAGTACAACACCTCATTTGGCATGTATCTCACTAGACACCTGCAATAACTGGAAAGGCCACAAAAGTACCTCACAAAGAGGATCCTAGGCCTTAAACACTTGTTCTATATGGACAGACTCAAAAAACTCAAACTATTCTCTGTCTCATATGGCCTACTTAGAGGTGATCTCTGCTTGACTTACAAAGCCATGTCTGTCCCAGCTCTGTTAGAAATGCTACATCTAAAGAATTCCCAATCCCTCCGCACCACAAGCTCCAAAGACCTCAACCTCATTACCATGATCAACAGGACATGCTGGAGGGACAGGTTCATAACCCAGAGACTGCCCATGCTATGGAATAGACTTCCCATACATGTCAAGCAGAGCACCTCACTGGCCCTCATCAAGAGAAATCTTGATGAGTGGATGGGAAATAGAAAATTCACCCCGGGGATCACTCCAGTGTCTCTACTCAACAGAGGCACTAGGAACTAAGGTTGGGTGGCACGATGCCGGGGTAATCCTATGAGCTAGGCTTGTAAAGGCTCCAGGGCCATTAGCCTAGTACACACCTATGAACGTATGAACCTAAGACTTGGCAGTGAAATGCATAGTGGTTACACAGCATTTTATTCTAGCAACTTTCCAAGATTATACAAGCAGTGTTTAAAATGTGTAACTGTTTTTTGGCCTTTTGTCCTCCCCCCAATAAATTTTGGCTTTTTCCAGATTTCTTGTGCTGCAAAGTTGAGAGATACAGTTGAGTGTTCAGTGGAGTTTACAAGGAGCTGAGAGCTTTGGGGAACAGAAGTTTAGTGTTGCTTATGCTGAGTCTGCTTGCATTGTTAATAGCACAACAGGTAGTATATGTGCTTTTGATTCAAAAGGCTGTGGGTTCTACTCCCACAGTATGTAGATACATTGCTGAGAGTGTACCGTGTTGTACTTTTAAAGGGGGTGGATGTTGCAGTCCTGAGAATGTCATCTTCGGCGGAGATACCTAGTAGCTATCAACCTGTTATCAGTTTGCCATCCATTGCCTATTGCAATATTACTAGCTTATCATTTTTTAATGTAACATAGGCAATGTATTCCTTAAGGGCAACAAGCACTTGATTTGTAGATGAAACAATGAAATGTAAAGTTGTTTGCTAGCAGCAACCTCTTCATTAGTTACAGATATCTTTAATGTGGAATTATTTAGATTACTTTTACTTCTGCATAGATTGTGCATATTTACTGATACTGGTGGATTGTAGAGGTTTGAGTAGACTTTTACGATGTAAATGTTCTGAATTGGGCAGTTTTGTCATTATTGGTGCATGCATTTTGTTTCATTGTTTACTGGAAAAATGTCCAAAACAACAAATTTAAAATGCCGTTTAACAAATATACTGTATTATGCAAGGAATATAATTTAATACAATCAGGAAGGTGTATCAAAGAATACATGTATGTTTCAAGTGCAAGGGGCCTATGATTTGAAAACAGCCCAAAGTTAATCTTTATCTGCCACTGGCCAGATGCATTTTCTTTGAATGTGGGTTTCAATGCTGTTTCAATGAATGTGAGTTTCAAGGGCAGAGAAGTTTTAATGTTCAGTCTATTTTCATTATGAGACTGCATTGCTTTGTTTAGCAGATGTCTATTAGTGTTTGTGTTGTAAAATGTAAAATAAAAGTTTTAAATGAAATCCAAATCATTGTAAAAGTAAAACAGTATGCACATGATGGTGTTTATGGTAAATGGGGTGAAATAGCCAAGTAAGGGGCCATTGGAATGGCTGGAGGGGGCAGGCCCCATTCAACAATGATTTTGTGAAGTGGGAAGGGTGGCAAACTCAAAGACAGCCCAGGTTGAACTATACCTCCCAAATGTCCAGATTTTCGCAGAATGAATAGAGTTTTGCTTCTTAATATGCCATATTAATTAAAGTTGAATGCTTCTATTTCAACCAAGCACATGGCTTAGCTAGGCTGAGTAGGGAATACATTTACTGAAGGCTAACAGTATAAAACCTTACAATCAGTTTTAATGCCTGCTCCAACTGAACACTCTTAGAATCACTAGTTTTTTAAATGCTAGTGAGAGTTTCCTGGTGCCTCAAAAATGGATAACAGAAAGATCTATAGACAGACAGTTACAGTAGCACTCAATAAGAAGATACATCCAAACATGGTCACATAAGTTGCAGCAGTTGTAAAGTAATTATTATTAAAACAATTTGGGTCACATTTGTTATCCGTTTAGCCCTCAGCTGAGTATCCAAGTCAAGTCCTCCAACACCCTTTCTGTGAAACCAGTGCTTCATGTCTCTGTTCCAGGTAGCTAACACACACACACACACACACACACACACACACACACACACACACACACACACACACACACACACACACCTGGGAAAGGCTGCCACAGATTTACTAGTTATGCCTCCTTCTGCCCAGACTATCAGGTAGTTACACTGCCACCAGAACCAGACAACCCAAAATCAGCTACTCTAAGGCTCTTGCAAGGATACCCAATTATACAGAGTGATATTAATATTAATACAAATGTTAATGTTGACCAAACAGCCAGGCTTTCAGGAGTGGGCACAGTGTCACCAAAATATATAAGTACTCTCAAAAGTGAACATATTCTCTAAAGGACCAGGCACAATGAAAAGTTTAAATATATTTAATAATAAACAATAAAAGAACATGAAAATACTAAATATCTATTTACAATAAACACCAGAGTGTCAGCACAGGAAATATTAAAAATAGCACAGGTGGACAGGTTCGCAGAGTTACATAAAAAACAATACTCAACTAATCTCACTATATTTTCTTGAATGAGCTAAAGAATTATTATTTCCTGGTTACTAGCTAGAGCAAGGCAGAATGAAGCAGGTAAGAGATCCTTTATTTTCATGTTACAAAAACAGAGTCCTCTGAGACTTCAGTCTCACCTAGTATTAAACATTATTTTTAGTGATGGATTACAGAATGACATCACTTACATCTGGTCATCTGACCTCTGGTTCCCATGCAATCCCCCTTGGCTAGAAGCTGTCAGGACTCATCACATATATGTCAATAATACACACACATTACAGAACCTTGCTAATATCTGCTGCAGCTCCTGGAAGTCATAAAACAATTTCAAACCTCTACCCTTCCAGAGTAGCAATTAGTTCACCCCAGTGACAATGCAGAAAGCTTCCAAGTGCAGACTTGTTGTCTCTGGCTGCACTGAGAACTATAAGTATACAAACATAAAACACAGCTGTATAAGCAATTCACTGTACATCTAATACCTGAATACAATATGCTTTCTCATGAATTAACCACAGGTGGATATCCATCTATCTATTTGGATGAACTTTTTGAGCTGCTTCACTTCCCCAAAGAAGGGGATGATCTTCATCCTCTATCACAGATGTTAACAGGATGCCAGGTAGAAAAGAGAGAACAGATCATACAATCTTTAGTTTTTTATGTGAAACAGAAAGAAAATACAACTGTGTTATAAATTCATTATAACATTAGATGCTTATATAAAACTGATCACTGCTTCAGAATAATTAATCATAAAAGAGAACTATCCTTCATGGACAGATAGCCTCAGATCAGGGCTTATCTCCTCCCTGAAGCAAGAGTCCCCATGAGGTGCTAGGTAGAAAATAGAGATCGGCTGTGACATTTTTAGTTCTTTTTTGTGTGAAGAAGGAGACAGAAAAGTAATTAACGTGTGCTGGTCATTTTGGATGTGTAGAGAGATTCAAGGCAGGGCTGAAAACAGCATATCTCCCTTACATTGTGGAGGATAGAAGCAAAGAAATGTGAAGGGGGAGAAAGGAAGAAAGGACCCCTCCCCCCAAACTCAGGATTTCAGGGTAACTGGGGATCGGAGAGAAGAATACTGCTCTACATCAGTGATCACTGTACTTAAAACATCTACTCTCATGCTAGGTTACTCACACAAATGTGTTATGTTTGCTATAAGGATCAGTGTTGTAGTATATATTCTCATTGACAGGAAGAGGACTAAAGTAGCAAATACCCAATTGTGGGCCTAGGGTTGGGTATCCAATATCCCCTGGAAGACTGCAGTGGCAAATCTGGTTCTGGAGTACAAATCTAATTTTCACTGCCAAGAGAAGACAAAATGGAAGTCCATTTAGCTGTATAACATTTACTGTGGGCTGACACATTCCTAAAAAAGGCAACAGTTGTGCCTGCTTCTCTAGTGGAAGTTTTCTCTATGATGGTCACAACAAAAAACAAAACAACTAGCCACAGGAAAGGAGGGCAGGCTGATGTCCAAAAAAACTATGTCTTACACAGTTTTTTGGACACCAGCCTGCCCTCTTTTCCTGGTTGAAAGGAAACAAAGGGCTGAGCATTCTGTTGTCTACAGATGACACCTTAATCATCAGTGTACATCACCTCATATGCAAGACCCTTTCTCTTCTACTTTGGGGTTTAGGAAAGGAAGACTGACAACTGGATTCTCTCTTTGAAAGCTATCTCTGAGACTACTTTACAGAGAGACTAATCCTTAATGACAAGTGTCTTTGTGAAAGATGTGTAATACTTGCAGCTTATAAATTCTGTATACAAATATTATAGCAATTAGGAAAAGAGTTTTTAAGACAGGAATTTAATAAAAATGGAGATGGTTGGTTCCAATGGAAGGAGAGTCAGTTTTTCAGTGACAAACTGTGATCTCAAGGAGATGTAATTGGCTTCCTGGTAGGTGTAAGACAGAGGACCAATTTCAGTATAGTTTTGTTAAATAAAAACAATGATAACAACACAGGAGGCTCAGATGCAAAAGTTTACTAGTGTACACCAGGAGGCAAAAAAACATGCAAGTACAGAGTTTTGTCTGACATGATGCAGGAAATATACAATTTTATATAGGTTTAACACTCAAGCTGTGCCCACCTTACTGACGTGGTTAGTCACAGGGCACCTACATCACTATGGTCTACAATATTCTATTCATAAGAAAAAGATGATGTTATACATTTTAAAAGTTTTCCCATGGGAATGATACAGCCTTGCAAAGCACCTGGTTAGTTATAATGTCTTTCTGTAAATGTTACTCCTTCAAGGTTTCAGGCCTGCTCGAATACAATAGTTGGTTCAGTCTTGTAATATACTTCTTTGTTCTTCTTGCAACTTTACTTTAGCAGCTGTGTCTTATCTTTGATAACATTCACAAGGCCAATTATCCCAGAGGAAGGAAGAAGATTTTCAATGCTTTATACATTTAATTTCCTGACCCAGCAGATAATCATTAGTGAAAAACATAAGCTTGCTGAGCTGGCTACTGCCAGGGTCAGAGTTCAAATACACTGCAGCTCCAAAGCTTCAAGCAATTACATGTAAAATCATTCTTATTGCCATATTGTAAATAGAATAAAATGCATTATATACTATTTGCTTTTAAACTAGCACTTTATACATGTTCAAATACATATTTTTCTAACATTTTCCTCCCTTTTAATACTTTTTATTCTATTCAGAAATATAAACAATGTTTTATCATCCCCTAGTCTTCTCCCTTAAGGACTTTCAACTAGGCAAGTCATTTAGTTTATATTTCGGAAAGAGTTTCGTCTGGAATTAATAGTTCCAATTCAATGTCTTGATACAAAGTTTCAGTTACAGATATATCAACAAAATCTTTGACTAATCTTTTCATGCAGGGGATCCCACAACAGACACATGCTCCCAATAGGAGCAGACCAACACAAATAGCAATCAAAATATTCATTAGGATAGAACCCCACTCACCAAACAGACTCTGGAAAAAGTTCATCAGTGGGTTTGGGCCTGGTTCAGTCATGGCCGATACCTGCTGTATCACCTCTAGGTGGTCATTAATCTCATGTTGATTGTCTGGTATGAACACACAGCATTCTTCTTTGATAAGCGCGCACGTACCACCTCTCGCCGCTAGGGTGAAGTCAAGAGCCATTCGATTTTGTAGCACAACAGTTCTCATTGCATTCAGTTCATCAGTCACTAGTTCGAGAGCAGAAAAAGTTGCTTTACTCATTACTTCGAGAAGTTTTGACAGCTTTCTCAACTCCCAGATCGATTTGACTGCTCCATATGCTGGAAGTATTCCGGACCAGGATATAACACTGTCACTCAAGTCCATATGAGTCAATTTTTCTTTATTTTTTACGGAATGATGGTCCTTCCAACCAGCTTCGATTTTTCCCACTGGATTTACAGGTTTTCCGATTGGATCTTCAGGTTTTCGGGCTACATCTCTTACATTTCGTATCTTACCTAGAGGTAATTCTGCAGTATGCCTTATGGCCGGAACCAGATAACCCAAAAAACAACTGCCGGACCAATTCTCAGGTAGCCATTTGTATGCCTTTTTCCCACAAACAAAATAACAGTTTTCTACTTTAGTACTGATGCGGGTTAATTCTGAATGAAACATTTTCTTATCTATAACAGATAATTGTTTATGTAAAACAGGATTTCTCTGCACATCTTTTAATGTTGTTTTCATTGAGCTCAAATATGAATCATAATTTGTATTACAAACAGTACCTTTATCTTTAGCTTTAATATAGCATTTATAAGATATAGTTATGTTACAGTTACTCCAACCCACTTGGAGTGTATCATTCTTATAGAAACATACAATTCCCTTCTGTGTAATAGGCAAATACAATGCAATTTTGTCCTGTGATCTTACAGAACCTGTATCGAAAAGTAAATTTTCCCAAGTCTCATTTATCCCCAAGGGGACAGCGGACATCAACAGTCCTCCATATGCTGTTGGTATAGCAGTACAAACCCAGCAATTTGAAATGTTCATAGTCTCTACATATACACGCTTCATAGCTAGGTATGTGTTAAAGTTTGGATGCCAGTCTATAGACAGTTCATCACGTCTCTCCACTTTCACTTGTGTGGTTATATGTAGGAAAAACCACAACAGAAGGAAAGTCATCACAATCATAGTCAATAAATGCATAGTTAGCAAGATGATTAAACAACATCTTTGGGGTTGATCTGTATTTTTACTCGTTTTGCTCTTGGCCATCCTGCCTTTGTTGTGTGTCAGTCACAAAATGTTTATCAAGCTGAAAATTCTTTACCGGTTTACAGTGCGTCAGATGGACCCAGGACGACCTCTCAGCAACTTTGACTGCAGTAGGCATCGCCAACAGCACCTGGTACGGTCCTTCCCACTTTGGACTTGCCCAATTCTTCCTCTTCGTGACCTTCAACCACACCCAGGACCCCGGAGTCAGCATTGCTTCCAACGGTCTGGTCTGTCTTTTATCTGAAAAAGAGTTCAACTGCAGAACAGTTTTATTTGTTAACAGTTTCCTCATATAGCTAGCTAATGAGCTGTCAGCCTCTAGTTCTGCAGGCATGAGAGCTTTCCACTGTGGCACATAATATGCCCTTCCAAATATCACTTCAAAGGGGGTCAAACCCTTTACATTTGGAACTGTTCTCATGCTCAGCAGTGCCAAAGGCAAACAGCAAATCCAATTCTTCTGTGTTTCGTTTACTAACTTCCGTAACTTGCTTTTTAAAATTCCATTGTACCTTTCCACCAGTCCTGCAGACTGTGGGTGGTAAGCACAATGATTCTTCAAGGAGATCCCAAAGAATCTCCCAAGTTGGTGAATCGTCTGATTAACAAAATGTGTCCCATTGTCATTATAGATTCTTTCCGGTATGCCAAATCTAGGAATTATTTCTTTTATTAGGGCCTTTGCCACTGTTGCTGCATCCGGATTTTTAGTTGGAAAAGCTTCTACCCATTTGGAAAACATGTCTATAATTACGAAACAGTATTTTTTCCCTTCACATTTGTTCAGTTCTATGAAATCCATACAGATAGTATGGAACGGATATGGTGGTATAGGAAAACTCCCTTGCTTGGGTTTGAATGCCCCTTGTGCATGATTTTTGTTACAGATATGACATGCTGCACAAAATTTTTGTGTAAAGTTTGTGAATCCATATGTTTGGAATATTCGATTTACTAACTGTACCATTCCCCCTGTTGAGACATGGCACTGCCCATGGCTCAACAAAGCTGCATATCTAAATAAATTAGACGGCAATATTGTCTTTTTCTCTTTGGAGATATACAGTCCATTTTCGAGGATTGCACCTCGTTTCTCCCATTTTTGTTTCTCAGCTCTTGTAGTCAGTGTCTGCATTGTTTTTAACATTTCTAGATCTAAAATCTCAGAGGGTTGTAATTCCTCGGTTAAAAGTAAAGTTTCTGAGTCTGAGGCTGCTTGCTTTGCAGCTGCATCAGCTTTTGCATTTCCTTTTGAAATTCTATCCTGTTGCTTTGTATGAGCTAAACATTTACAAATAGCTACTTTAGTAGGTAACTGAATGGAATCTAACAAGTTCAAAATAAGTTGCGCATGATTAATCGGTTTACCATTAGATGTTATCATTCCCTATTTTTCCATTGTTGTGCAAAAACATGCACTGTAGAGAAAGCATACTGACTGTCAGTATATATGTTCACACATTTATCTTTCGTTAGAGTGCAAGCCCGTGTTAAGGCTATCAGTTCTGCTGCTTGAGCAGACAGGTTATGCTGCAAGGGTTGGGCTTCTAAAATCTCTGTATCTGTGACTACTGCATATCCTACTAGATTTTTCCCTGTAGGACCCTTTCTGCATGAGCCATCCACATAAAATGTTACCTCGGCATCATCCAAGGGCATATCAGTGAGGTCTTGTCTGGGTAAAGTTATTTGCTCAATTTCCTGCAGGCAACTGTGCGGTGTGCCATCCACAGGAGTTGGAAGTAACGTTGATGGATTTAATGTTGTACAACATTCAATTACCATATGAGGTTGACTCAGCAGTATGGTCATACATGAAAGATGTCTAGCAGGAGATAGATATGCTATTTTTTCTTGCAGTAAAATTATCGCAACTGCATGAGGCACTCTCAGTGTGAGAGGGTGGAATAATACCACTGAGGCCGAAGCCTGTACTGCCATTGCAGCTGCGACTACTGCTTGCACACAGTGAGGCAACGATTGTGCCACTGGGTCTAACTGTGATAAATAGTAAGCTATGGGGCATTGCTTATCCCCATGCTGTTGCGTCAGAACTGACGTCATGTATCCCTGTTTACAATCTACGGTCTGAAAAAATCTTTTGTGGTTATTTGGAAGTCCTAAAACTAATGATGAAGCTATCAATTGTTTTAGTCTGCAGATAGCTGTTTCTGCTTCAGGTGTCCATTGTAATACGTCTTGTGCTGCCATTGGTGTTTTATATATTAAATCAGCCAGTGGAGCAGATTCTAAAGCATAGTTTGATATCCAGCTTCGACAAAAATTAGTCGTTCCCAAGAAGGACATAATTTCCTTCTTGGTTGCTGGTTTAGGTGCCTGTAAAATCGCTGTTTTTTTGTCTTCATCTAATATTCTACCTTCATTGGATATTACATATCCTAGGTATCTAACCTGTTTTCTCCAAAGTTGTAACTTACTTTTGTTTACTTTGTGTCCTTGTGCTGCTAGAAATTTCAATAATGCTATCGTATCTTCCCTGCATTGATGCTGGGTAGGGGCTGCTAGCAAGATGTCATTTACATAAAGTAGAATCTGACTACCTCCTGGTGGGGTAAACCCTGCCAGGTTGCTTGCCATTTCTTGTGCAAATATCGTTGGACTTTCACAATATCCCTGCGGTAGCCGAGTATAGGTATATCTTTTACCCTGAAATGTAAATGCAAACCAATACTGGCTATCAGGATGTATAGGTATTGAAAAGAAAGCATTGCTTATATCTACCACAGTAAAATATTTCTGTTGTGGTTTCAAATCATTCAACAAGGTGTGTGGGTCTGGCACCGTAGGTGCTCTGAGTATTATTGCATTGTTTACAGCTTGTAAATCCTGTACCATCCGCCATTCCCCGTTTGCTTTTTTAACAGGAAATAGAGGGGTGTTACATGGTGAATCAAGAGATTCTACCAGTACTCCTTCCTTGAGTAATGCTGCTATTATAGGCTTGATTCCTTGCTCTGCATCTTTCCTCAAGGGGTATTGTCTTTTCTGTGGTCTAAATGCTGATTTTGGTGTAATAGTTACTGGTCCTGCTGTTTGAATAAGTCCTACATCTGATTTACCTGCTGACCAAAGAATGTTTGGTATGTCACACAAGGCTTTTTCTTCTTCTTCTAATAAGAATGCTAATCAGCTGTCTTCACTAGTTTGTAAGTGTACAGCTGGATGTGTCTGTGTTAGCCAATTCAATTTCTGTTTTTGTATTCCCTGTTCTGATAATTCTAAATCAGTTTGTTTTTCCCATCTTGTTACTTTTTCTCCTAAGTCCGCCCATTTCACATGCTTATTCTTTGTCAAGCTGACATGTGGTAGTCTATTAGATTTGTACAGTGTCATGAATTCCTGAGATAATGAACAGCTTACCACACTGTTTCCCTCAGTATCCCAATACCAGGTCCGTAATACTAATCTGTTAGCAGGATTTTTGAATAACTCTTGCTCATATTCTTTATCAGGTCCTGGCACGCTACAGTAGTATAGAGTACAATGTAACAAATGCTGTTGATCAGTGTCAAGGGAGGGGGCCTTACTGATGGCTACATTCATCAGTTCCTCGGTTACTGCCCCTGGACCAGTCGTAACTAGGTCCTGGCTGTACCAGTAAAAAGTTTCACCCTCCGGTCGCACCACAAAAGTTTCCATTTGTCTTTGTGCCTCCATACCCTGCATAGTGGGAACCACCGCTATGCCAAATATCTGCATAAGATCTCTTCCCAGTAAGTTTACTGGACATTTTGCAGAAACTACAATTTTACTTTTCTGAGTCATACCTGAAACAGGGTCAGTTATTACTATATCATGGGAGAGTGGCTCCCTATATAGCTGTCCATTTGCTGCGTTCACTAATATATAATCAGGTGATTCGGAATACTCTGGTAACTTTGAGGGGTGTATCAAAGTCCGTGACGCTCCTGAGTCACACAAGAATTTCACTTCCCTTCCTTCCACCAGAAGTGTAACTTCCGGTTTTGTGTCTGCCAAATAGAGCTCCAAGCTCAGTAATGCCAAATCTAAAATTTCACTTTCTTCATCCTCTACATCTGCTTGCACTTCCTCTGTTCCTTCCACTACATTTACATTTGTCCTTTGTTTGTTTTCTTTTCCTGATGATTTCTGATTTTCATCACTATCATATAGTCAGTCCTCATCACCTTTATTTTCTGTAGTCACCTTTTTATTTAGCCTGCAATCCCTTGCTAAATGTCCTTTCTTTCCGCACTTAAAGCACTCACCTTTCTTTTTTCTCTCTTCAAAATCTTCTGACCTTTTGTCAGATTGTCTATTTCCCTGGGTATTTTTCTTACCCTTTTTACCTGACTGTACTACAAAGACCTCAGCTCCATCTTCAGCTGTGAAGACCTGTGTCTTCTTTTTCTTTTTACTATTAAAGTGTCTTTCAGCATGTCTAGCATATTCAAGTAAGGCTTGTAGCCTACTTGTTCGATGATCTATCATATGCTTTGTAATAAAGCTACTGATAGGTGCAATGCAACCTTTCAAAAACGCATTTTTCAGTTGCTGTTCATACAAGGTATCATGTGTCTGATTTTCAGGAATAGCCATACCACTATGGTAATTGAAACATTCCAATAATCTACCATAGTACCCATCTACAGTTTCATTCTCTTGTTGTATGCATTGGTTAATGCAAGTCCAATCTGCTCTAGGTTTCCATTTTTCAGAAATTCGGTCTGTAAGACCTTTCACTCTGTTGTCTAGTTCTGCGTCACTATGTGGGAGTTGTTTTAGCTCTGCATTACGAGGATTCCAGGTGCCACAAATCATGTGCCAGTCTGGACCCACAATATGTCTAACTACCTTTTCTACTTCTTCCCCATTCAAGTGGTAACTTAGTCTCATACCTTGTAAATCTTGTAAAAACTTTGTGTAATTAACTTTTGGATGAGGGATTCCCTCTGTAGCTTTCCGAATATCTTCCGGTGTCCATGGTCTATATACTAGAAGAGTTGGGTCTTGCCCTTCCTGTCCTGCCTGAGGATTTGGTACCTCGATTAATGGACAGATTTCTTCCTCACTCTCATCTAGTGTGCTTCTCCCTATTTGATATAAGTCTGTGTCCCCAAGTATTTTACATGTCCGGGACCTAGTTTCAATAGGATCTCTAACAAATGGTTTTAGTGTTCTTGTGACTTCAGGATAGCGTGGAGGTGGACAAGCTTGTCCTCCTGCTTCATATCCTGAAAAAGGCATTGGTGGGGGCGGAGGGGAAGGGGCCGTCACTATTACTGTATTATTATCCTCTTTGTCTAAAAATAATGTTTTTGCATTTTTAGTTTTCTGTTCCCTTCGGTTTACTTCCTCAATCCACCTGTGTGCCTGAGGAATGCCTAATCGCTGTTGTTTTTTTGCTTGACCTTCTGCATCAGATTTCAGCTGTTTTAAAAGTTTAACTAATGAAATCTTATTTAATTTACCGTCAAATCCGTATTTATTAACCCATTTTGTATAATACCTTACATTATCAGCCCGTTGTAATTGCATATATTTTGCGTCGTCAGTTAGGGGCGGATCTCGCGAGTTTTTAGTGCACTGATTTCCCATTCTAAAAGAAAATGTTACGTAACCCTTTTCACCATGTGGTATTTCAGTTCCTTACACAGTTTATCTAGAATAACTGCCTACCTTATTCTGTTTCCCTGATCTCTGACAAAATATACAGTAATTTCCTTTTTGTCCCTGATCTGTATAACAAATCTCTGGCAATGACATTTACTGTAACCTAGTCCCTGATCTAAAACAGAAAAAAAGGCAAATATCTTCCTACCTGAGCCTCCTGGGTTGACCAGTTTGAGACCGCTCTTCGGCCGCAGATCAGAAAGTGGCCAGCCTCTCAAAACGACAATTCAGTCGGAGGTCTTTGTGTTTCAAGAAGAACCGTTTCGGTAGCTTCTCCTGCGCAGTATTTGACCACCGGTACACTCTGATCTGTAGCTGTCTGAGGGCTTCCATTTACCGAAGGACCAAACTGTTAAATAAAAACAATGATAACAACACAGGAGGCTCAGATGCAAAAGTTTACTAGTGTACACCAGGAGGCAAAAAAACATACAAGTACAGAGTTTTGTCTGACATGATGCAGGAAATACACAATTTTATATAGGTTTAACACTCAAGCTGTGCCCACCTTACTGACGTGGTTAGTCACAGGGCACCTACATCACTATGGTCTACAATATTCTATTCATAAGAAAAAGATGATGTTATACATTTTAAAAGTTTTCCCATGGGAATAATACAGCCTTGCAAAGCACCTGGTTAGTTATAATGTCTTTCTGTAAATGTTACTCCTTCAAGGTTTCAGGCCTGCTCGAATACAATAGTTGGTTCAGTCTTGTAATATACTTCTTTGTTCTTCTTGCAACTTTACTTTAGCAGCTGTGTCTTATCTTTGATAACATTCACAAGGCCAATTATCCCAGAGGAAGGAAGAAGATTTTCAATGCTTTATACATTTAATTTCCTGACCCAGCAGATAATCATTAGTGAAAAACATAAGCTTGCTGAGCTGGCTACTGCCAGGGTCAGAGTTCAAATACACTGCAGCTCCAAAGCTTCAAGCAATTACATGTAAAATCATTCTTATTGCCATATTGTAAATAGAATAAAATGCATTATATACTATTTGCTTTTAAACTAGCACTTTATACATGTTCAAATACATATTTTTCTAACAAGTTTAAATGTGAGAATGAGCTTTCAAGGGGAGAATCAATGGGCAGGTAGGTTGAAATAACTAGAGATGTACTTCAACCAGTGCATATGTCCGCCCCTTGTCATATAAGGTCACAAAGACCTGTTCCACTGAGACTGCCTCAGGCTAAATCCCACAAGAAGTGCACCATGAGGAGATCTTTTTTGGTTGTGTCATACATTTATATGCTCAGAGACTTCCTGCAGTATAAGCAGCAATTGAGGTAAGACGCAATCCCAGTGGGAGATTAAGGTCCTAGCCTACAACCTGTTACTCTGAGTTTTTTTTATCTGGATATGCCAGAATCCCACCACCACCATCTTGTTCTGTTAATACTGTGTGCGTGTGTGTGTGTGTGTGTGTGTGTGTGTGTGTGTGTGTGTGTGTGTGTGTGTGTGTGTGTGTGTGGTTGGTAGAATTTGTGGCTCACTCCTGCTGACTCACCTGTAATAGCTGAAAGAGCCAGAACTGTCTTGGCCAAAAGGGGCAATCAAAATGAGATCTGCCTTGTCTTGACAGACTTCCAGGAGTGCTTATGGAAGGACGGGGGGGGGGGGTGTAAATATTAATCCTCTGGTCCAAAGAAGGTAAAAGGCAATCACTAATCAGTTTTTCTTGCATGAGTATATGTAACATAATTTTATGTGCTAATGGTTCAGAGGGGAAGCATGTGGAGCCTATCATAAAAGAGTCAGGCTGTAAGACCTCTAGATCATGTTTCAATTCTTGCTGGTTTAGAGAAGATATATTTATAAGGACTGCTATGGTATTTCGAGCTGATGGATGTAGGAGGCCTATAGCAACAGGCTCTGCTGAATGGCTAGTTTCCAGGCCATTATTGCTAGTATGCAGTACTGTGAGAATTGAATTCCTCCTTTGTTCTATATAAAAGACATGACAATGATGTTGGCTGTAATAATCCTTCTGACTCCAGGTTTCCATGTAGGCCTGAAAATCTAGAATGTACATATTAGGATTAACATCTCCTGCTCGGATAAGATCTTCCTGGGAATTCTTAGCTTTCAGAGATCCTGTGTGGTCTCCTCAGGTTAAGTTTGGCACATTATTTGTCAGAGCTTGACATCTCCAAAATGGTTACCCTAGTATACCCATCAAATTAAACTTTGAATAACAGGGCTAATAGCCAATATAAGTTCCAATGGATACTGATGTTGCCATGGATTCCTCAGATATGACTGGATGTTCCTCAGATGAAGTATGCAAAAGAAACTACAAAAACAGAAGCTGAAATGTATCCACATATTTTCAATATGTCTGTACCCTTATAGGTTTTTCCTTCTATATTCCTTCTATATTCAGAAATAAAGTTCATACTGCATGTCTTTTCTGGAGGAAGACATGTATTTTTTTCTGCATGGTGTGCAGAACTGGCATGAAAAAGCTCTTACAAAGGGAAGGGCAGAGACTTAGTCTTTTAACTCATTCAGGTGTTGATGCGATCCAGTTCCCTTTTTGATCCTGGGTGAGGACCTGAATCAGGCAGTCATCCAGATAAGGAGTACGTCTGAATGCCTTTGAGCCTCAGATGTGCAGAAACTGGAGCTAAGCATCTAGCAGATCTCTGTAAACAGTGGAACATCCATAAGTATAATAAGGTGACCTAAAAATGCTAGGTTTCTGCCAGGGTCCCGAGAAACCTCCTGCATTTATTCTATATAGGGATGTAGAGGTAGGCATCCTTCATAGCCAATGTGACCAGTAGGGACTCCTGAAGTAGAATGGGAGCAGAAACTGTAAAGTTTATATTTTAACCAATAATTTGTACAGCTATAAATGGACAAAGATATGTCTCCAAAACCATTCCTTTCTGGGGGACCAGAAACAATCTGCAATAGAATCCTGCTCCTTTTCTGAGGGTGGGGGTATCCGTCCTATGTCATAGAAGAGAGGACATTTGTCCAGAACTAGATGACTGGTCTACAGGGTGGGAAGTATTTCTCATAAATTGGTTTAAAGGTCTAAATTTGGTCCTGTGTCCCAAAGAAATAACATACATCACCTGATATTGTAAGGTTAGTTTAAATGACTGGTAAATGCATAGAGCTAGTCTTCCTCCAAGAATGCTGAGGAGGGGGAGGAATGGGGTGGGACAGTGGCACAAACTTAAATTATCAAAATTGGGAGGCACTCTTAGCTGTGAGAAAGTCTAGTACTCCTGCTTCTATCCAGTTGCCTGCCATGGGCCCTGCCTCTTTTTTAACTGCCTTTATTAAAAGTCCATTTTGGTTGGCACTTTTGTGAATGTGATTGTTTTCTATATGAGTAGAACTGCCTTGTAAATCTGTCTACTTGTGATTCAGTGAACAGAAAAGCTATTTACCTATTTGCATTGTTTTTCCTTTCTCTTTTAATTTCCTGAAAAAAAAAAAAACGTTTTGGCATAAAGGTCCAAATAACAGATACAGGTCTAAGAGCAAATTCAGAATGTCCACATCGAAGCTTTTTGTCTAAGGCTGGATTCTTAGCTACTCATCTCTCCTATATGTACTTGAGGCAGCCATTCCAGGATAAGCAGTAATAAAGTTGTAGCCAGACTTATCCATACATTTTGTAATTCTTGCTACAGTCTGAGACAATTTTGTAAACTTTGCTCCAAGGCTGCATTTAGTAATCTCTCAAATCATATCCTTCATTTACTTTAGAATTATATCTTGCAACTGACAGCTCTTATGCCAGAATGGAAGAGATGCACACCTTTTTGACCAAATCTCTGCAGCATCGTTTATCATTTTGAAAGTGGGTTAGTAGCAGAATTTAACTTACACCAGCTAGTGGCAGCCAGAAAAAAAGATTGCTGAACATTTCCTTGTGCCCTACAAAACAAGGCCTGGTTTTCATGGGGTCTACAGCTGAGAGTTTGGTTCTAAGAAGACAACGCCCAAAGTCACTTTGAATGCTTTTAATAAAGATCAGCTGCAGCAGGATTTGACTCTTCATTCCCACTCATTTCTGGGTACCTTTCATGAGAGATATTCTTTGCACTCCTAGCCATTTAAAATGGTCTGAAAGCATCAAGTTTTCCCCAAAATGTCATTGGGAAAGAGAACTCACAGAAAGATATTCTTCCTCATCCATGTCATGACACAGAGGTGAATAAAGCTATATCAGAGCATGTTCCTCCTCTTTACCAATGTCAGACCCAGCTAATTGTTCTATTGAAAACTCATTTTACCTTTTTGCGTGATAAATAATACCCGATGCTGAAGATTCTGCTGGAAAAGGTAAGAAGCGTGATTGTATTAGCCCTCTGTCATGCAGTAGTGCATTGCTTCATAACATATTGGACCTGGTCATCACCAACACGGGCGACCGGTGTTCTACACCGGAGGTCAAACCCTCGCTGGTTAGATCAGACCATAGACTAATCACTCTGGATATCCACATTCTGCCCCCCACCCTCAATCAAGGAAAGCACCGTGAAAAACTTTTCAAAAGCAAACTTCACGTTACTTAAGACCGAGGTGGAAAGGTTCACGGCCCCCATGCTAAAGGACAACGCTGTCTAAGCTGCTGAATCCCTTACAAAGACACTCTATGAGCACCTGCAAGAATGCATGGATTGTGCTATCCCAAGCAAAACCAAGACTCACTCCTCCAAGAAAAGGAAACCAGTCTGGTGGACCCCTGCCATAAATAAGCTATACAATAGAAGGAGGAAACTAGTGCAGAAAAGAGTAAAATCCCAAGTAGGAAATACATCCCTGATCAGTATCAGCAAGAAACTACGATCCCTCATAAAATCATCCAAGGCTAGCTTCGAAAGAAAAATTGCCAAGGACTCCAGAGATAACCACAAAGCGTTCTTTAGCTATGTCAAGAACCTAAGTGGAAACTCTCAGATCTGCTCTGAGTTAGTGCAGAATGGCACAAAATACACTGAACCAACTGATATTACCAACATTTTGGCAGACAAGTTTAGTGCAAACCAGAAGAATGTAGTGCCCCAGCAATCACTGACACACAGGTTAAAACAGCCCTATCCAAAGCCAAAAATACAGCTTCAATGGGACCAGACGGTATCCCAGGCTGTGTCCTACACGAGCTCCAAAATCAACTAACCCCTCACCTAAACACACTGTTCAAACTCAGCCTCTCTACAGGCTATGTACCCATAGAGTGATGCACAGCAACAGTTATCCCGCTCCACAAAGGTGGAGCCACAACGGATCCCGGGAACTATCGCCCTATAAGCCTGACTAGCCTGATCTGCAAGGCTATGGAGCACATCATCATGGAATTCATTAACAGAGACAGTGGGAACCTTCAAACATTGGACCCTACCCAGTTTGGCTTTGTTAAGGGCAGATCATGCCTCCTAAACCTGGTGGACATCTTTGAGACAGTTACCAAGGTTTTAGATGAGGGAAAGGAGGTCCACACAGCCTACCTAGACCTCACAAAGGCTTTCTACACCATTCCCCATTATGGTATTATAGACAAGCTCACCAGCCTGAAGATAAACCCCTACGTCATGAGATGGGTTGCCAATTGGCTCATGGATAGAACCCACACGGTGAGAGTTGCAGGATCTAGGTCTGACTCTAAACTAGTTACAAGTGGCATCCCCCAGGGCACAGTCCTGGGACCCCTCCTGTTCAGTATATACTTCTCAGAGGTACAGGTAAGCACAGGAGGACTATGGCTGACCAAGTTCACAGACGACTGCAAACTGGGGGCCATAACTGACTCTCCAGCTGATACAGACATCCTCCAGAAGGGTCTCACTGAGATGGATACCTGATGTCAAAATCATGGCCTCAAGCTAAATGCCAAAAAGTGCATAGTCATCCCCTTTGGAAAAAACAAAGTACCCGTGAACTACCACATACGTGGTAGTCCCCTAAATACAGAAAATTTAATAAGGGATCTGGGGACCCAAGTAGATAGTAATTTCTCCTTTGATAATCATATTGCCAAGGTGGTTAGAAAATCCTTCTAGGTGGCCCACCTAATCACAAAAGGGTTCACATCTAGAACAAAAGAGGTTATTGTGCCCCTCTACTCATCACTCATCAGACCCATCATAGAGTACAACGCCCCATTTGGGATGTACCTTACAAGACACCTGCAACAGCTGGAAAGACCACAGAAGTACCTCACCAAGAAGATTACTGGCCTCAAACATATACCCTATGCAGCCCGACTGAAGAAACTCCAGCTGTACTCGGTTGCATACTGTTTACTCATAGGTGATCTCTGCCTGACATACAAGGCCATGTCCAACCTAGAACTGATGGACATGCTCCACCTAAAAAAAAAAATCCCCAAGAGCCACATGCTGTAGGGATCTAAACCTCACCACAGTGATAAATAGGACATGCTGGAGGGATAGATTCCTGTCCCAGAGACTCCCCATGCTTTGGAACAGGATTCCAATCTACATTAGGCAGAGCCCTTCACTAACACTCTTCAACAGAAACCTTGACGAGTGGATGGGAAACAGAAAATTTACCTTGGGGATCACTGCAGTGGCTCTGCTGGACAGAGGCAAAGGGAACTAATCTAAGGGGGTGGCGAAAGCCAACACATTCTGGCTAGGCTTATAGATGCCCTCTGGCAGATAGCCTAGTACTTACCTATGAACCTATGAATCTATAAAACACTTAAAAGGAAATCTGCTGCGGCAAGCATAATGAAAGACATCCTAAGGAAGAATCTTTCTTCTCTATATTATCACAAGTGTTTGCATACATACAACAGATGCAAAAAATGTTGTATCTGTATTGTGTAGTTTAAGAAATAAAAGACAGGAAGCTGAATGGTCCTTAACAACAATATATCTTAGTGTAAGACTGTGCAAATCCCTTCAAAAAGTTCCTGTTGAAATTCAGAGGAACACATTTGTGATCTTCAGAACAAGGAGACTAAATTTACAAATCCTATGCATGGCTACCAAGCCCAAATTTTTGATATGCAAGAGTATGCCACCTTTTTCCAAGGCACACAGATCCTAGAGTCAGTATGTTTAAGCAGAAGAGGTGTGGGGGCACAGCTCCTCATGTCGAAGGAAGGTGAAGCCCCCCCCCCTGCAAAACTATTTTAATGGACTTACAGAAAGTTTTCAAATGTCACCTTAGACAATTGCACTTCATTTTTCATAGCTGTGAGACTCCCAGTTATTGATCTTGCACTGACATTAAATAAGTCCTCTTTGTACACCATGGCTCACAGCTCAGATATTGTTCATGTTGAGGTTAGTACTATTAAAAACACAGTCTTCAGAATAACCAACTTCACAGCATTTGTACTAGCCAATTAAAATAAACCCACAGGATGAGGAGGAGGGATTATCTCATTGAGCATTGCATAGGTGGAATCCTTTGCTTAGCTGTGGACTTGGATGACAAGGAATGCTCCATATTAATATATACTTTGACAGAAGCATAATCCAAACTTAGTCCAGTAGCTCAGAACATGATGGGACTCTTGGGCTGGAAACCATAAGAGGTACCCAAAAAGAAAAACCTTTTCCTTGTTCTCAGGTAAAATTTCCTGGTAGTAGGAAATCCAGGCTCCTGTAGTATATATATATATATATATATATATATATATATATATATATATATATATATATATATATATATACATCACAAGCAGTGGAGAAGAATGCGAATAAGAAAGTATGGTTGTGTAAGTAAACTTGCCGTAACAGTAGATGTTTGAATGGTCACTGCTGGAGTAGCCTAAGCTATAAGAGTTATATCCCGTCAAGGATATAACAACCGGCCAACTTAGAAAGCTGCAGGGCCCCTTCTACTCACTCAAACCACTAAGCAGCTTTTGCTTCCTAAAATCAGAGGTCAGAGCACCAAGCCCTTCAGACCTCTCACACAAACTGAGACAGGGAGGCTGAGACCTAACAGGATATAGTTAGGAATAAAAAAATATATATACATATATACACGCCGTCAAAACTGAAAAACACAAAGGGAGATGGAAGCAGGGAGCAGCTACTACAGCAGTGATCATTTGAACATCTACTGTTATGGTAGGTTTACTTACGCAGCTGTGCTATGTTTGTCATATTTATCACTTTTATAATAGCCTTAGCTACATGGGTAGATTTCCCTATCCTACCCTACTGCAGCAGTGATCATTCAAACATCTATTGTTATGGTAAGTTTATTTACACAGCTGTGCTATGTTTGTCATATTTATCACTTTTGTAGTAGACAGCTACATTGGTAGATTTTCCTAGCTTAATACATAAGGGAGCTTCTAAGGAAAAGGGTCCAGGACACCCTGGAGAATGGACTTAGCAAACCTTATCTATTCTTGGAGAAGGAATCAAGCTTGTAGTGCTTTGTAAAAGTATGTACAGAAAACCAAGTTGCTGCTTCTGGAATACTTCTAGAATCCAGCCCTTTCCAAAAAGCCACAGACTAAGCTAAGACAATGGTAGAATGGGCCTTGACCCTGCCTGGAATAGTTTCGTTGTACTAAGAATAACAGAAGGTAAATAGCCTAAGACATTTTGACACAAGTTGTCCCTTCTTCTTACCTTCACAAGAAATGAACAACTGATCCACAGATCAGAAGGATTTTGTTCTATTAATCTCATAATTAAGTTGTCTGTGGACATCCAAGGTATGGAGTATCTTTTCTCCCTCATTTCTAGTTTCAGAAAATAAAATGAGAGGTGGCTATTGTGGCTTAAAGTCAACTTGGATACCAGTTTAGGCAAAAAAGAAAGATTACTCCAAAAGAAATCATGTTTTTGTGGAAAATGAGATAGGGTTGAATCACCCTAAGAGCTTGCAAATCAGACAGTCTTCTTGTAGAGGTTAGAGTAATCAGTAAAACAGTTTTCCATGTTAAGAACATCAAGACAGGCAGATGAGCTCATTAAAATGGAACAAGTGTTAACTTCTATAACACAAAATTAAGATCCAAAGGAGGAACCACCACTTTTCATGGAGGCCTCTTATGCAAAGCCCCTTTCAAAAATATTTTGACATGAAAATGCCTTGAAAAGCTATATCCATGGGCAGACATGCTGAAATGGTCGATAAATGAACCTTGATGGATGAATAAGGAAGGCTAAAGAAAAGTAACTCACACAAATATTGTAAAATCAGACAAACACTAGCCCTGAATGGGTGCTGGTTATGTTGTCGGCACCAAATGGAAAACATGATTATTTTCTAGAAGCAGGTTTTTTGGCTCCATTAGTACCTGCTGCATGTCCTTAGTAAACAGGCGCCTAAAGGGAATTAAGACCCTATCATCCAGGCATTCAGTTCTTGTGTGAGGAGATCCATTCTGTGAGAAAGCTTGTAGTAATTGCTCCTGGCCATTTCCAAGTGAAGGGAAAACTACTGCTGCCTGGGACAGAAGGGAGTCACCACAGTAATCTTGGTGGATTCCTTCTGAATCTTCAGAAGTACTCCAAACATGAAAGGAACTCCAAACCAACAAAAATAAAATGGAAGAGCTACACCAGAATCCACTAAGGTGAATTTTATTTAGCGCTTTCGTTTTTCATTGAAAACTTCTTCAGAATAAAAACACATCAAACCACTGACCCCACTTATACCCCTCCACTTAATTAACTTAATTGAAAAAATCTTTACAACAATAATTAATTAACTAAAAGGTGCATGCCCCTTAGAAATGCAAACAACTTTCATAGAACATATCATTCACTGTATGTACATGAATATAGGTTTACACAATAAATATACATATACATAATAAACCAATATCACTCAACATACATTTTATAAAATATTAAATTACATAAAACCTTCAGCTTTAAGCCTAAGAATGGAACTTATGGAAATAGTACTGTTTAAGCCTGGATGCTCAGTGGCATTAGATCTGATATGCCACCTTAATTCTCTTAATTCTAAAAAATCATTGAACGGACCACCTCTGTCCCCCAATGTTTCTTGCTCTAAAATCGTAAACTTAAAACTATGTCCCTCATTTTTATGAACATGTACTGCCAAAGCATTTTTCATATCTTATCTTATAATGTTATAAAAATGTTGATAAACCCTGCTCCTAAGGGCATTAATAGTCTTCCCTATGTAAAAACCTGGGCACTTTGTGCACAGGGCAAGGTAGACTACTGCCTTACTACTACAGGAAAATTTCTTTCTGAGGACATCTTTTTCTTCTTCTTTCAGCTGCTCCCATTAGGGGTCGCCACAGCAGATCAACTGTTTCCATTTCCTCCTGTCCTCTGCATCTTAATCTGTCACACCAACCACCTGCATATCCTCTCTCACCACATCCATAAACCTTATCTTAGGCCTTCCTGTTTTCCTGTTACCTGGCAGCTTCATCCTTAGCATCTTTTTCCCAATATGCATCCATCCTCAGCACATGTCCAAACCAATGTAATCTTGCCTCTCTGGCTTTGTCTCCAAACCTTCCAACCCGGGCTGACCCTCTAATATACTTATTCCTAATCCTGTCCATCCTCGTCACACCCAGTGCAAATCTTAACATCTTCAACTCTGCCACGTCAAGCTTTGACTCCTGCCTTTTTGTTAATGCCACTGTCTCCAACCCGTATAACATAGCCGGTCTCATTACCCTCTTGTAGACCTTCCCTTTCACTCTTACTGGTACTCGTCTGTCACAAATTACTCCTGACACTCTTCTCCACCCACTCCATCCTGCCTGTACTCTCTTCTTCACCTCTCTTCCACACTCACCATTACTCTGAACTGTTGATCCCAAGTACTTAAACTCATTCACCTTCACCACCTCTACTCCCTGCATCCTCACCATTCCTCTATCCTTCCTCTCCTTCACACACATATATTCTGTCTTAGTCTTGCTGACCTTCATTCCTCTTCTCTCTAGAGCATATCTCCACCACTCCAGGGTCTCCTCCACCTGTTCCCTACTCTCACTACAGATCACAATGTCATCTGCAAACATCATAGTCCACGGGGGACTCCTGTCTGATCTCATCTGTCAACCTGTCCATCACCATTGCAAATAAGAAAGGGCTCAGAGATGATCCTTGATGTAATCCCACCTCCACCTTAAATGCATCCGTCACTCCCATCGCAGACCTCACCGCTGTCACACTACCCTCGTACATATCTTGTACCACTCTTACATACTTCTCTGACACTCCCGACTTCCTCATACAATACCACAACTCCTCTGTAGGCACCCTGTCATATGCTTTCTCTAAATTTACAAAGACGCAATGCAACTCCTTCTGACCTTCTCTGTACTTCTCCATCAACACTCTCAGAGCAAACATCGCATCTGTAGTGCTCTTTCCTGGCATGAAACCATACTGCTGATCACTAATCATCACCTCCCTTCTTAACCTAGCTTCCACTACTCTTTCCCATAACTTCATGCTGTGACTGATCAATTTAATCCCTCTGTAGTTACTAGAGCTCTGCATATAACCCTTATTCTTAAAAAAAATCGGTACCAAAACACTTTTTCTCCATTCCTCAGGCATCCTCTCACTTTCCAAGATTTCATTAAACAATCTAGTTAAAAACTCCACTGCCATTTCACCTAAACACCTCCATGCTTCCACAGGTATGTCATCTGGACCAACAGCCTTTCTGTTCTTCATCCTCTTCATAGCTATCCTTACTTCCTCCTTGCTAATCCACTGCACTTCATGATTCACTATCCACACATCATCCAACCTTCTCTCCCTCTCATTCTCTTCATTCATCAACCCCTCAAAGTACTCTTTCCATCTGCTCAGCACACTCTCCTTGTTTGTGAGTACGTTTCCCTCATTATCCTTTATCACCCTTACCTGCTGCACATCTTTACTAGCTCGGTCCCTCTGTCTAGCCAATCGGTACAGGTCCTTTTCTCCCTCCTTAGTGCCCAACCTTTTATACAACTCTTCATACACCTTATCCTTAGCCTTCGCCACCTCTCTCTTTGCCATGCACCTCATCTCCTTATACTCTTGTCTGAGGACATGCTTACCATAATTTGGTATTGCTACCTCAGTGCCCTCAATGATATAGTTACATTGTAGGCAAAAGCCACATTTCGTCATAACACCCATTTCAGTATTGGTTTTGTGTGTTCTCTCTAGCATATTTTTGAAAGTAATATCCTTTTTATATACAATCTTAGGGAATGTCCCCACTAGTTACAAATAATCTTTACTAGTGCTGAACAAATTCCAATTATGTTGTATAATTTCACTAATGCCTAAAAATCGCTTGTTATAATGAAAAATAGCTGAGTTCTTAAAAACAGTGGCTTCCAACTTTGACGTTTTCTCCTGTGTGTCACTTCCCTTTCCAAGCAGTGGTCAAAAAATGACCCCTCTGCCTCTTATCCACCATCTCTTTTAAAATATTATCTAAAAAGACATGGGGGTAACATCTTTGTATAAGCATCACCTTCAACACATGAATTTGATAAAAAAAAAAATCCAACTCGGATACCATCCTTGCTAGCTGAACACCCTGCCTTTTTACCAAAGATTTTTTCTGATGTAACGGGTGAAAACTGTCAAAATGTAAAAGGGTGTTGGAATAGGTGGGCTTTCTAAAAATAGTTGTTTTAAAGCCCTTTGCATCTCTACCTTTACTAATGGTGATATCCAAGTAGTTTACTGCCTCATAACCTATTGTGTGGGTGAAGTTTAAAAAGTCGGTGCTTTCCTTGATAAAGGCCAAAAATCTTCCTAGTTCTTCGTCAGCATTCCATAAAATAATTACGTCATCCAGATAACGTCCATAATACTTCCAATGTTAGCAAAATTACTACTAAAGACAAATTCTAGTTCCTCGAATGCTAAAACAATATTAGCAAAAATGAGGGTACAAATGGCCCCCATTGCTACACCCTTACATTGTTTAAAGAGCTGTTCTCCAAATACAATAATGTTGGTATCAAGAACCAGTTCCATAAGGGTTATAATAGTCAAAATACATTCATGACTGATGTGTGTGTTGACAGAGGTAAAGATAAAACCAATCAATACCTATGTCATGGGGAATTACAGAGATTAAGTCCCTAACATCTATGGTGACAAAAAGAAGTTCATCCTCATACATGTTACTGTTAATTTTGCTAAGGAAGTCCCAAGAGTCTTTGACAATCCACAAGTATTCCTTAAGTATAGATTGTAGTTGTATATCTATAAACTTGGCAATAAAATATGTCTTGGATGCTTTTGCGTCAACTATTGGTCTAAGGGGGGGTTGGCTAATTCCTTATGTATCTTTGGCATAACAAAAATTGTGGGTATTTTTGGGCATTTTACTTCTATAAACTGATGCTCCTCGAGACTAATTTGTCTGTTCAATATTAGTTTGTCTAACATAATATCAACTTTCCTGTACAAAATATTATTTTCATTCAGGCTGATGTCACAATAGGCATCTGTATAAAGTATAACAAACATTTTATCACTATATAAATTAGTATTCATGATTGCCAACCCACCTCCTTTATCCAGCTTCATAACTCCTATTTCCTTGGGTCTATATTATATCCTCGAATGCTTAAAAAAGCTAACGCTGATTGATCAAACTTATTTTCACGAAACTGAAAAATATCGAAGCAGCAGAAACTCAAATTTTTTCCTAGGGAAAGAATTCGGTTGTCCGTTTCTGTTGCTTCGGTATTTTCACTGTTATGGTGGAACGTTACTGGCCGGATTCAGGTAAGTGTGCGATTGTCTGGATGTGAGTGTTAGGGTGATTTAGGTGAGTTAGGGTTAGGGCTCGGGTTAGGTGTGTGTGCGATTGAGTGGACATGAGGGTTAGGGTGGATTTAAGTGAGTTAGGGTTAGGGAGCGGGTGAGGTGAGTGTGCGATAGTGACGGACCTTAGGGTTAGGGTTTGGGTTAAGGTAAGTGGGTAGTTAGTGGTGTGTGCATAGTTTAGTGTAGGGTTAGGTATCAGATTTTAGGTGTATGTGTGTGGATTTCTGTTTGGTGTGCTTGTGTTGTGTGTATGTGTTTTGGATTAGCGATTTTTTTCCCTGGGAAAAAAATTGCTGATCTGACAGTTTGAGATTGTAAGCTTTCGCTTAAATTAGGTCGATCAATCAGCGTTCGCTTTTTTAAGCGTTCGATGATATAATATAGACCCATTTCCTTATTGTCACAAATATCATGTAAGAATTTAATTTTACCCCTATCCATCTTGTTCCCCTCCATTAAATGAAGATGTTTTTTCCTAAAAACTTTACGTATATCATTTTCACACATTTTTTCAAAGGTCTGCACAACGGGGTGTAAAGGGGGGGTTAAAGAGACTGGTCTTTTTGCATAAATCATGTTCAGTGAAACTAGAAGTCATTCCTTTAAAATAAAACTGAAAATTTAACTTTCTAGTATATAATTTTAGATTTATTAATGCATCATCCAACAAAGCATCTTTACTAGGAACAAAGGATAGGCCTTTGTCAAATACATTTGCAATCCTATTATCAAAAACATAATTGCTATAGTTGTAAATGTTAAAGTCACCACAAATATTATTTAATATGGTAAATGAAGGCTCATTATTAACACATTGTTCCAGATTACATTCATCCACTGTGTTTAGAACATTTAATATATTTTCCCCTCCCCCTGTAATTGTGGCTGTAATGGCTCACTCCCCCCTCTCTGACTCCTTAGCCGCTCGGACCTCCTCAGGGGAGGGTATTCTAAAGGGTCAGGATTAAATTCAGTATCATCATCCATAACATTATTATTATTAAAATTATTAAAATTATTATTATGCACAGATTCAGTACCATTGCCATGCTTAACATATCTATTTTGTCCAAAAGGGGATGTTGGATATGCCCTGTGTTGAGCATGTTCCTTTTCATCCCTTTTGAGTTTGTTGTCTTTCCTTTTCTTTAATTCAAGTATGTATAAGTCAATTCATTTAAATAAACTAAAATATTCCTCTTGCTTAGACTCAAATAAATCCGAATGAATAATATTATCAAATCTTTTTAGCTTAGCTGATAAATCAGACATTCTTCTCTCATTGTCCCTGATAAGACAATCTAACAGTTTGCACTCGTGTTTATTAAATAATTGTATTAATTCAACATGTAACACGGAGTCCCTTACCAGACCTGTCGGGAACTTCCACATCCAAAGTCCCTTAGGGATCTGCTCTCTCCGCTTACATTCTCTCAGATAGTTGTTTTCGAGTTGAAGTTTATGATAGCCTGAGGTTAAAAATTCAAACTGTTTTAACTGCTCACTAAGGGTGCCATTGTCCTTGATAGGGTGTTGCGAAGATGCAGAACGCCATTCTCCGTCGCCTTCCAGCCATTGAGTAAGTGTGTTGCTTCCAGTGTAGGAAGTTCCTCCCCTTCTATTCTTGGAATTTAAGCCTGTATGCAAATCCTCGTTGCCCGATTGGCTGTGATTCGAATGCTGATGTCGCTGGGCTGCAGTAATGCCAATAATGTTAGTCTCGTCCTCCGTGATGTGGCCACTCAATCTATTGGGCCAAGAAAACTGTGAATTGTCTGGTTGTTGGGTCAGCCTCTCCATAAGCAGAACAAGATTCCCCACTGTAGAGTTTAGAGTATGCAGCGATTGTGCCAAGGAACAGATAGTAGGTGGATCCAAGTTGTCAGCTCCTTCCATCATAAAAACACTCCAAACATGAAAGGAACTCTAAACCAATAAAAATAAAATAGAAGAGCTACACCAGAATCCACTAAGGTGAATTTTATTTAGCGCTTTCGTTTTTCATTGAAAACTTCTTCAGAATAAAAACAGATCAAACCACTGACCCTACTTATACCCCTCCATTTAATTAAGTTAATTGAAAAAAATCTTTACAACAGTAATTAATTAACTAAAAGGTACATGCCCCTTAGAAATGCAAACAACTTTCATAGAACATATCATTCACTGTATATACATGAATATAGGTGTACACAATAAATATACATATACATAATAAACCAATATCACTCAACATACATTTTATAAAATATTAAATTACATAAAACAGGCAGCCACGGTGGTGCAGCAGCTAGTGTTGCTGCCTCACAGCAAGAGGTTCTCTGGTTCGATTCTCGGCTGGGGTGCCTTCTGTGCTATATATTCCAAGCTAACATAGCTAGTCTGCAAAGCAGGTACAACCTAGTTTCCCACTGTCTGTTGATATACCACAGACTAGCATTGTCTGTAACAACTTAAATAGGTCCAGGAGACCAAAGATAATTCAGAGAGTTGTGTGCCTTGATCAGAGCAAGCATCTCTTTTATATTTATATGTTTAAACCTGTCCTTGGTGTGCCAAACACCTTGCACATTTATCCCTCCTGAAACTGCTCCCCAAGCAAAGTCCAAGACATCTGTGGTGACTGACTTCTTAGCAGCAGGAAAGGAAAAGGGAAGACCTCAATTTAAGGATATTTGCTGTCTCCGCCATGTGATTTCTCTTCTGATGAGCTCTTGGACTGGGATTTGAAAAGATAGAGTATTTTTGCTGAGACCAAAGAGACTTCAGATACCACTGTATCTTTCTCATGTAAAGTTTTTTCCAGAGGTTTCATGAGAATCATAGATGCCACGAGACCCAAAATCCAGAGGTATTCCCTCACTGTGACTGAAGTCTGAGAGGAAACATCTACAAATAGATCTAGGTATAGATCTGCTTTTCCTGTGAAAGAAAATCTGTTTGAGCTGAGGTGTCAAGTAGTCAACCCAAGGATACAATCCTAGGTGAAGGAGTCAAGAAAGACTTTTAAACATTCTCTTGGGATCTCACCTTGTGTGAAATATCTCACCCAAGTGAGAGATTCCTGACACTTTGAAAAAGACTCTGCAAAGATAAAGCAAGTTGTCTAAATATGAAAAAATGTGGATAGCTTGTAGTGTGCAAAGAGCTTTAACTGCAAGTAGACAATTTGTGAACACTCTTGGTGCAGTAGATAGTCCAAAGGGTAAGACAGAGAACTAATAATGTGGTCCAGACATAAAAGAACCTTACACACCTAAAATCTGGATACATAGGGATGGCATGATAAGTATCTTTTAAATATTATGTTACCAGGAAACTTAAATGAAGAAGAAATGTAACAGGTTGTGAAGCCACAGCATTTTGAACTTGGGTGCTATCACAAATCGGTTTAGGAAAGAAAAACCTATTCTCCTAGCATTTCTTGTTTCAGGCACCAAAAACATCCTTAAATAAAAATCTTTCCCAATCTGGGAAGGAGGAACTGGCTCTATTACTCCCTTTGACAACAAACAATGAAGGACAAGGGAAAATAGAGGAATCTGTTCTGGTGGATGAGGAATTACCCCATGAAAAGGAGAAATTTCCTCCCACTGCCACCTGTAACCTTGATGAATGATTTTCAGAACCCATTTGTCTGAAACTAATTGTTGCAAAAGAGAAAAGTGGAGATTCAGACTTTCGAAGGAAAAAGGAACTGCCTGGGTGGGGGGGGGGGGGGGTCACAAGGTCCCTTAGATAGACATTTTTACTTGTTGGACTGTCCTTGGTTTTGGGGCTCCCTGTATTTTTTGGACCCCTCTCCAGTTCTTCTTAAACATCTGTTCACCAGCATTTTGTAGAGACTGTTTATTTTGTTTCTTGCCAAAACTGGATGATGGATTCGAAAATTAATTAGAAAATTTGGCAAAGGAGGAATAAAAAAAATCGTATTTATTCCCAGAATCAGCTTACCCCTCTCATCACACTTTCTGATAATCCCTGCAGCAGAGGGACAAAAAACTAACTCTCTCTCCAGAGGAGAATTAAAAAAATCATTTTTACATCATCTGGTAGATTGTGAGAATGCAGCCACACAAATCTCAAAACAGTACCAACAGCACAGCCCTGAAAGAAGTATCAGTACAGTCATGCACACTTTAAACAATGAGTTGTGACTATAAAATGAAAGAAATTGCAGGCAAAACATTCATCATACTTTCACAATTAGTCAGAATCAACATTGACATGTGATGTTCTCCATTTTGAGGAGTGCTTCGAGCAAGTGAATCTTGAGATTTAGACTTCTAGCGTTGAGCAGCATGACCCTCAGATTGCATTTATTTATAGCTGTTACGGTGGTAATTTGGTCTTTGGAACATCACCTAAAAAGGCACTATAGGGGTGGCAAGAGCCTTAGCCAGTATCCGGAAATCCAGGGATGACAGATGCAGGCCATCTCTGGCAAAGCATCAAGGTCTGTCAATCATGTCATCCCAAGCACACAGATATTGTATCCCCTTAGAATGACACCAGAAATGTAGTCAATTGTTGAAGTCAATAATTTTCTGCTTGAACAGTGGTATTATTCTGGGCAATGGTAGGATGCTGAACAGGGCTAGGTCATACCTGCCTGGGTCACATAATCCGAGAGGTCCTCCATGGACCAGTTGCTCTCTTTTTCTCAGTTTTCAAGCCAGGCAAGCAGTTAGGCATAATGTATTAATCTCAAAATTGGAAGATCAGAAAATCCAAATCTCATCGAGCTATGCACTCGAGAGACTTGAACCTCAGCACTGAAATAAATAGGACATGCTGGAGGGACAGATTCATAACCCAGAGGCTCCCTTCACTCTGGAATAAAATCCCAGTCCAGGTTAGGCAGAGTCCCTCACTGACTCTCTTCAAGAGGAATCTTGATGAGTGGATGGGGGATCGTAGGTTTACCCCGGGTATCACTTCTGTGTCACTGTTAGACAGAAGCACAGTATACTAACCTCGAAAAAGGGCATAGCAAAATTAATTTAAAATGGGTGGCAAAAGCCAAATACACTCTGGCTAGGCTTATAAATGCCCTAGGGCAGATAGCCTAGTATGAACCAATGAACCTATGAACCTAAGATGCACTTCTGAGTTTCTTAAATTCTGAATACAACAGAAGGGTTCTACAGACTGCTGCAAATAAAAAAGCCAGTTCCTCACTTCCATAGAGCAACCTTGTTTGTTGCTGCAAAACACAATCTGGCTTCCACTTACTGCAGGAAAAAACACTAAATTCTTAACTCATAAACATTCAAGCTACTTCATGTGGGATAATCCACACCCCTTTCAAACTTCCTTTACATTAAGATCAATCTCTGTTTACTAAAACAAAATGATCAGGAGTCATTCTACCGCACAAGGTCTTTCTCTGCTTGTTTCAAAACACTAAAAATTAGCACAGTTATGCAGAAACTGGTTCCCAGCTAAAGTCTGAAATAATTTATGCTATGCTAAGCCCAGCAGAAAACACATGCAGCATTTTGGAGGAACATTGCTATTTTCAGGGCTAATTTACCCTTACACATGATGTACCTGTTTTTGGAGATATGTCCCTATTTTCAGGCTTGATTTACCCCTTCACACGATTTTCTGAATCACCCTCATCACAGATGATTTCTGAAGCTGTCTGGTACATAGAAAAACACACAAACACACTACATGACCAACATACTAGCGACAACAACTTAAAGAAATAGGACACACATCTTACATCTGCCTTTTACTGAAGCAAAACTAAATGATCTTGTGTGAAAGAATTATGCAATAAAGTTCATTAAAGTCACCAATTTTTACACTGACACACTGTCGCTGATAATGTGCTTATATTTTTCCATCATTTTTGTCACTTTCTTTTTTTTAAATATGTGTTTCTGACTAGTATCCCACTTTCCTACTGGAAGCAGGAAGAGTTAAGTGCCATTTGGTATTTGAATTTTATGCTGATTAGATGTCCATATTTGTGGCTGGATGCATCGACTTTTCAACGGCTTTTTTCCTACTTTCAACATCTGCAGGTTGTGAGGTATGGTGACAGCTAATAGTGTAACTATTTCAAGGATACTTGCTAATTCGGTCAAATATTTATCGTTGACTGAAAATCACTGCTTGTACTAGATACATAATTACTGCATACTTTCACAAGAATGTGATTAAACTTCCTTGGTTTACCCATATATCAGCATAGTAAACACCACTGTTTAGTGAATTATCAATAAACTTTCCATTCATCCGTCCATACGTCCATACGTCCATCCCTCCATCCATCCATCAAGCCACCTATTTTTCATTTTTAAACCAGTTATCCTGGGGAAAATGCCAATAGTAACAAGCTGATCAGGCAGGCAAACAACAGCCTCCATCTCCTCCTGAGGGATGTCAAGGTGTACCAAGGCCAGCTGAGATATATAATCTCTCCAGTATGTGGTGTGTCTGCCCTGAAGCCTCAGACTGCCCCCCCCAGTGTCTATCTCCACTACATCCACAAAACACTTTCATGCAATGCCTAAACCTTCCCTCAGTCCTGAGAAACAGTAACTATTCTTCAAGATCCTAACAAATTACCATGTCCTTGCACTGTCCTGGAGAGTGAGCCCTGAAATCCTATGGTGAAACCCCATTTCCACTGCTTATATCTGTGATCGGGTCTATATTATAAAACCGAAAAGACTTTACCGCGAACGCTCACATGAGTAAAAATGCCAGTAATCAAACTTGCTATTGTGGGGGGCTGTGCCCCCCACAACCCCCGCTAACTATATATTCCAACTCTGAGGTTGCACTACAGTGAGGAAAGGGCAAATATCCCACTCCTCACTGTTAACATGACCCCACAATCACAGTTTTGATTCCTGGCATTTTCGCTCATGTGAGCGTTTGCGCTAAAGTCTTTTCATGCATCTGATATAGACCCCTGTGATCACCTCCTTTCAGTCACTACCTGAAGTTTAAGACCCCAGGTGAGGATAAGGCCACAGACTAACTAGTAGAGTAGAGACCTTCACCCTAGGACTCAGCTCCCACTTCATCAGCACTCTAATACAAGACATGCAGTATTGTTACAGTAGCAGCCACCTGCTTGGCACTCTCATGATCCTTCTGGCATCACTTAAGAAGGGGATGCAAGATACTTAAATTCCTCCATCTGAGTTAGCTGCTTCCATCTCAATGGCAAGAGCACTCCCCTCTTTTCCATACAAGAACTGTGATCTTGGACTTAAAAAAGTTTATTCTCATCCCAGCCATTTCCCACTCTTCAGCAAACTGATCCAGTGCAAGCATGTGATCACAATCACGTGAAAGCAAGAGAATACTTAATTTGCAAACAGAGATGCAATCCTTATTTATCCAAACATGATACTCTCAAAAGATCATCTGCACCTTCATATCCAAACAACAAAAATCACAAACTAGAGGTGGAGACAATGCACAGCTTTAGCTGTGTCCTGCATCGACCTTCAATGTACGTCATTTAACACAGCAAAAATACTGGACATAGTTATTGTTCCACAAATATTGGCACAAAATGGCATGCAATAGGGGCGCTGGAACTCCATATTGCTACACCACTTCCTGTAAGATATTCCTGGATAATCTGCAATATTCCTTCTCCAGGTCCGCAAATCCATAAAACATTACTACTATGACTCTTCAAGTTAAAACGCAGTTTGGAACCAACTCACCTAACACAACTTGTCAGGAATTCAAAAGAAGAAAACATTAAAAATGTAAGTATTTTTTAAAGGGACAAAGTTCTACTGCACCAACCCTTATATATATATATATATATATATATATATATATATATATATATATACATATATATGTGTGTGTTTTTATATATATATATATATATATATATATATATATATATATATATGTGTGTGTGTATATATATATATATATATATATATATATATATATATATATATGGGTCTATATCACATAGTCGAAGTTTTGTAAGTTCAAACACCATATGTTCGAACAGATATGTTTGAACTTACAAAACTCTGACAAGGAAAAAAAAAAGGGAAAACGAAATAAGGGGTTGTTAGCAGGGGGGAAACCCCCCTGCACCCCCCACACCCCCCGCTCTTTAAATATACCAACTCCGAGACCACACTACAATGCAGTAAAGGGAATTTTCTTGCTTACAAGTGTCAGGTAAGTTATTTATTTATTTATTTTTTGGGGGGGGCATTCGAAGTATGACAACTTCGAACATATGGCTTTGACCATATAACGTTCAAAGTTGTCATACTTCAACTATGTGATATAGACCTTATATATATATATATATATATATATATATATATATATATATATATGTATAGCAGTAATTTCTTATTGTAACAATTGTTAATATCTGCTATGACTTCGTGGAGAGAACAGATGCTAGTTATCTGCTGAATGTACTATGTTCTTCATCTGAAACTATGTTTGCAATATTTTAATTACTAGGATTCTTCATCTGTAACTATGTCTGTAATATTTTAATTTGTGGAGCTTTTCTCCCCGGGCCTCCGCTGAAAATGGACCTGCGTCCAGTCAGACATTCCCAGTCAACAAATGTAAATAAATAAATAAATAAATTATATATATATATATATATATATATATATATATATATATATATATACACACACACACACACACACACACACACACACACACACACACACCCGCACACGTGTATATGTATATGTATCTCTCTCTTTCTGTCTCCCATACATAGATATACATATATATATATATATATATATATATATATATAAATATTTATATTTGTATGTGTGTGTGTGTGTGTGTATGTGTGTATATATATATATATATATATATATATATATATATATATATATAAAATTATACATATATATATATATATATATATATATATATATTATACACACACACACACACACATATATATATATATATATATATATATATTTATGTGTGTGTGTGTTTATGTGTATACCTATTCGAGTTAGCATTTGCTGAAGTCTATGGAGGCCTCACAAAATACATTTAAGTAGGACTGGCAAATTCCCATGACTCTCCCCCCATTCCAAATATCCATGCGAAGAGCTGAGCTATTGTTCCATGGCCAGGAATGAATTTGTTGTCAGTAACAGCATAAATAATTTGCACTTATAGGCAATTTACGACATATATACTTTAAACTTGTAGCATTTTGTATATTTTTATATTTCCCACCACTATCAAAAAATCTTTGCTAAATTTGAATACAATAAATAATGCAACTGAGTAAGCATTTGCTTATTTATTTGTTTATTTTTTTTTATTTCATTGATATATTTTCTTGGCCAGGTTAACTCTACTGTGTAGCAGCCCCATTTTGAAAGCAGGAAAGAAAAGTTCCCAGAATAACAAAAACATGAGTTATATAATGCAAATAATTATAACAGAATAGAATAAGAGGATACAACTGAATACGTTAAAGTAACAAGATAAGAGATAAATGTAGTTATCCTGCATTAATTACAATAATAAGGGTAGAAGGAATGTGCAGCTAATATAGAATTCTCTCACTGGAGGATGTGTTTGTACAGGCGCAAATCCTGAGAGCTGGAGGCTCGGATAAAAAGAAGAGCTAACACTGGTTCCACAAAATATTTATGATTTCAAGTCAAGTGCAGACTCATCTTAAGTTACTTCTTGAGAAGGGTTCGGATGATGAAGGATCTAATGATGAACTGGAGGTCCTGCATAGAATCATTGTAAGTTGCAGATTGTGGAGGATGCTGATGAAGACAGACCCATGAATAACTGGAAGATTCTAATAGCACTGTCTTAAGCTGCAGTGTGAACAGGATGCTGATGTAAAAATGTAAACGGTGAAGGCACTATTGCTGAGGCTGAAACATAATGAAAGAGCAGACATCAAGTTAAAGCAACAGACTCATAAGACATGCACTCTTAGTAGCAATTAAAAAGGCAAGGGAGAATCCTGTAACTTGCAGCAGCAATCAGGACAGTATTCATTAACTAAATGCAGTTTGTATATTCCTTTAGGTATAATATGCATTACTTGAAAAGGTGCTTAAACATCACAAGCAAACGAAAAAGAGATCAAATGTTCCAAATGGAAAACCAAATAAACAAAAAGGAACACTCCACAAGAAGTACTTGACAAAATTTTATGATTTAGAGCTTCCGTTCGTATTACAAGAGCTTCATTAGAATAAAAGGCATCCTTATAAAACAAGCTTAAATATGCTAACAACTCCACTTCTAGTGGAGTGTTCCTTTTCAATTTATAAGGAGCTTAAATATCAATAGAGAAAACTTAGAAGGCTAAACTTAAGCAATGCGCCCTTGTACTGTGCCAGTGGCATTAACAGTACCGAAAAGGTTATAGCACCAGTCCATTTCTCCATTAACAAAAAATCAAACAAGCAAGCAAAAAATATATATAAATAAAATACTTCTTAGTTCATGAAAAACAGTTAAGGTTTGTGAAATTCACAGTGGGTCTCTAAAAAAGATTCTTTTGGACATCAAATATATCATGTATAAAACAGCTTTCTTTATTTCATTAGCAGTAATGGCTTATTTACATTTTTATTAGCAGCTGGTCAAATACATCTGATTTTGTACTGCCTGCATCTGGATCTACAATAGACTTTGGTTCATAGTTCATAGGTGTGTACTAGACTAATGACACAAGGGCCATTTAAGCCTAGACATGCATCCCAAATCTCCGACAAGTTCTGGTACCCTTGATAAGTGTAAGCAAGTACCTGGGAGGTGAAACATATACAAGCAGGGGCCTTGAAGATGAACCATTTACAGGCTGCCTGTGTATATTAGAGGCATAGGCACCGAACCAAGAATGAATTTAAGGTTCTTCATCCAATTATCCAAGTTGCTCTTGAATTGGGTCAGGGAGGAGCTCTGTTTCACATGGATGGGGAGCCTGTTCCATAGACATGGTAGTTTCTGGGATACATACCTCTCTCTCTCCAGTAGGTCCTATTTATATCACAGGCAAGGTTAAAGTCTATGGAACAGGTAATTCTGGTGATGTTTGTTTTGTGGATATGCATGAGATCCATCAGAGTGGGGTCTAACAATGTCTTGTATGACAGACATAGATCTCCCCTCAATAGTCTGTAGGAGACAGGATACAGGGATAGGGTCTTGAGGTGGTCTGCATAGGACATGTTATACCCTGTATTCTTTTAGTGAGGAACCTCTGTGGATGTTCCAGTTATTGGATATGCCTGGTTAGGTACCTTTCCTGGAATACCACTTTTGTTACTCGAGTACTTGGTGATGTAAATTTAAAACTTGCTCCAGATGATGGGGGGCGCAACAGATGATTCTTTGGGTATCAGTGGTTTAGAGTGAAGTCTCTATTCTTAAGAGCTGTGGACTACTTATGTTTATTTCTCAAAGATTGCTGCTTTTCCCACTATGGTTATTTCTGCCTCTGCTGACATTGTCTTGTTTTATTTTTAAAAACTGACTGAAAGTTATTTGGTTAGCTCCCTTAATACTTCGGAACAAGGTGAGGGAAAAGCTGTTGTATTTCTTGCATGATCACCCCTCTTTCTAACAAGTCTAAAATATGTTTCTGTGTAGGAGGCTCAAACAGAAATAAATGACAAATCTCAATATTCAAAAGCCTGCCTTTAGTGCTAATCAGGGAAACGTTAATTTTATTTATCTATTTTATTTAGTTAACATTTGTTTACAGGGAAAGTCCGACTTGGAATGAGCCAACGTTTTGTGGAGACCCAGGAAGAAATGCTGCAGATGCATGTCTTTGCATGTCTCCTGTAAAAGCATCTCTGACATCATCACAGCCAGATTTAATTATGTGGGCACCAACTATTTATTCTGTCTCTGTCACCCTGGGATTTTTTTCATTTAATGAAATGTAAGCTAGACTTGGAATCTAATTACCTGTTGTTATACAACTCTCTCAAGTACTTCACACAAGAGCCTATTTATTGTATCAGGCCTGGTAATTAATATCCCTGATGGACATTTGTGATGTGCAGGCTATCTAGGCAAATCCTTTGTCTATTGCCCTTTTCAGTAGGGCAAGATGTTCAGGGAAGCAGAGATGGATAATTTTGGAGTATCAGCAGAAAGGATATGTGGATCAAATGCTGGAGTTTTATAAAGATACTTCTGTTGCTCCTGCACTCTATAAAAATGAATAGTCCTTCATGGAGAAGGCTGGAATAGGTGGCAGTTAATCAGGCTGCATAGACGGTGTACTGCACTGATCCTGAAAATCTGGTGCAATAGTTGGAATGACCAGAAATGTTGATAATTCAAGCATCGAAAAGTGAACAATATAATTTTCCTTAGGAAAAAGTCCACCTATACCATATTTATAAAACTCCATTAGGGAAAGGGTTTCCCTAAGGAAAGTCTTACAGGAGAGGAGTCAATAAAAGTCTCTTCTTCAGATTTTGCATCCCTATAAGTGAAGATATCTGGTCCACATAAGCAAAACAAACATCTTCTTTAAAAGGAAAAGCTGGGAAATGAAGAACAATCCTCTGTTTCTTTTCTTCTCTACTTCATAAATTGAAGATTTAATAGTATCTGTTAAAACCTAGGTCTGCAGAGTCAGTTTAAAATGTTTCTGAGAATGGTTTTGGTAATGAATTGTCAGAGAAATGTCAGGCACAAAATAACATGTCTGGGGTACTGGTACCACTGCTGGTGTCTCGGACATATTCATCTCATTCATTCAGGTAATGAGCATCCTCTGTGAAAAAGGCAGCCCATTGGACAACTGGGTACT